>NW_028239755.1:0-2500 GCF_047967505.1 Dipteris shenzhenensis | reverse complement strand
TGAAGTAGGAACAGAATCTCCTTCTCCTTACTACTTCTTAAGAATATTAATGACACTGAAGTAAGTAGACTAGCGAATCGATTTGGGGGATAGGGAGGAGGTAGAGGCAAACACAGGAGGGAGTTGAAAATGAAAGAATGGAATATCAAAATTATTTTGTGAATCCTCTTGTATCGGGTAACAACCGAAAGGTATTTCGTACTTCTATTCTTAGTATTAATTGAATGACGAGGAGCCGTATGAGGTGAGAATCTCACGTACGGTTCTGTAGAGTGACACTGAAACTGACTCATCTGTCAACTATTCCACAACTACACCAAAAAAACCTAACTCTGCCCTACGGAAAGTCGCCAGAGTTCGTTTAACCTCCAAGTTCGAGATAACGGCTTACATACCAGGTATTGGCCATAATTTGCAAGAACATTCCGTGGTCCTTGTGAGAGGCGGGAGGGTGAAGGACCTACTGGTGTAAGATATCATATCGTTAGAGGAACTTAGATGCTGTAGGAGTAAAGGATCGTAAGAAGGGGCGTTCCAGTGCGTTGCAGAACATTGTCGTAACTTGTATCATCGCAATGATTCCGTATCGGTTGTTCTGATATGTCAAATGCATAGCCGACCCGATAGTGGGAATGTTGCCAGGGGACCGAAGCCTGCTATTACGGAGATTGATTATTATCTTATTCGTGTGAAACAACTCGGTGTCCAGGGTATTGCATTCCAGTAAGTTTGAGTCTTACCCGGACTCCCATTTATTTGGAAAATCTTCGAATGTCTTCTCTCTCTCAGAACGAGTTCGGACTACGATTATGGAGATTCAGTGGAGGTTTTGTGAACATTTGGAATTGGATCAATAAACCCACGGACATTCTTGGTGAGATAAATGAAATACGGGATTTCCCTTCTCCTATTCGTGGGATGATGAAGAGGAAACGGATACTCAATGCCTAATGAGTAAATATGATTCATTGAAGTAACCCGAACTTACTTCAAGACTTTCTATTCAATCATATGGAAAGCTGCATTCGATGAAAGTCGCACGTGCAGTTTGGGGGAGACCTCGACTAACCGGCGGATCCACCCTACAATATGGAGTGAAAAAGCCCAAATAAGATTCTAAGATACAGTCGAGATAGAATCGGAATCCGACATATCTGTAAACTCATGTTACACCGGAGCAATGTAGCGAACAAAAGGAAAAAATATAGAATCGGATCCGATTTATCGTAATCGATTAGTAAACATGTTGGTTGATCGTATTCTTAAAGATGGCAAGAAATCATTGGCTTATCAGATTCTCTATCAGGCTATGAAGCGGATTAAGGAAAAGACGAATAAGAATCCACTGTCTGTCCCGCGACAAGCAATACGTTGGTAACTCCCGATATAGTAACAGAATCCAAACGTGTAGGTGGATCGACTTATCGAGTCCCCGTTGAAGTAGTACCTGCAGAAGGAAGAGCTTTGGCTATCCGATGGTTATTGATCGCGTGTCGAAAACGTTCAGGTCGAAGTATGGCTTTAAGATCAAGTGATGAATTAATGGATGCTGCCAGAAATTCTGGTAGTGCTGTACGGAAGAAGGAGGAGACTCACAAGGTGGCAGAAGCTAATAAGGCTTTTGCCCATTTCCGTTAGTTCCGGGTTCGTTTCAATCCACAACCTCTTATTGGTGGATTGAAACCTTCTACTCCGGAGCGCAGGGTATTAGGAATCAAGATACGCCAGAAGCATATGGATAAGCAGAAATTAAATAATGGGAGAAAGAATATCCAAGTCATAGGGGAAATTTTGTCACTGGTATAGTACCTCATGAAAAAGAGAAAGACTAGTGTCGAATCGTAAAGTCCATAACATCATCGACATGATCAACATGATCGACATGACCAAAGTGATCGACGCAATCGACGCAATCAACATGATCGACATGATCGACATGACTAGAATGATCGACACAATCGACACAATCGACATGATCGACATGATTGGCACTGCCCGCATCCCCGCGACTCCCACCATTCTCAACTATCTCCGCCTGGGGCGGACTACTCACCTCGGGGGGGGGGGGGGATGTCAGGCAACGCCAGCAGATATTTATCCTGTATGTCCCTCACCTCGAATCGATGATTGAGTCGTAGTACATCTAAGGCAAAGCTGGCATCTCCCATGATGTACTCGAGGAGCCGAACTAACGTTGACTTTCCCGTGGTTTATGATAATAAAAGGGAAATGCGTCTGAAAAGAGAGTCAAGGTTTGAAGAAGTATCGTGCGAAAACAAAGGGAAGTCTTCCCGTTTCTTCGGATATTCAATCAATATTAGATTAGTTGACACAGGTGGGATTCTGTGATATACTATGGATCAACAGGCTCATCAGCTTGGGTAATCACCAATCGTTTCGAAAACCAAAAATTACCACGACCGCAACTTTAGAAAGACGCGAAAGCGCAAGCCTATGGGGTCGCTTCTGCGACTGGATCACCAGCACTGAAAACCGTCTT
>NW_028239754.1:62500-64242 GCF_047967505.1 Dipteris shenzhenensis | reverse complement strand
TATATTTTTCTTTTTGTTCGCTACATTGCTCCGGTGTAACATGAGTTTACAGATATGTCGGATTCCGATTCTATCTCGACTGTATCTTAGAATCTTATTTGGGCTTTTTCACTCCATATTGTAGGGTGGATCCGCCGGTTAGTCGAGGATCTCCCCCCAAACTGCACGTGCGACTTTCATCGAATGCAGCTTTCCATATGATTGAATAGAAAGTCTTGAAGTAAGTTCGGGTTACTTCAATGAATCATATTTACTCATTAGGCATTGAGTATCCGTTTCCTCTTCATCATCCCACGAATAGGAGAAGGGAAATCCCGTATTTCATTTATCTCACCAAGAATGTCCGTGGGTTTATTGATCCAATTACCAAATGTTCACAAAACCTCCACTGAATCTCCATAATCGTAGTCCGAACTCGTTCTGAGAGAGAGAAGACATTCGAAGATTTTCCAAATAAATGGGAGTCCGGGTAAGACTCAACTTACTGGAATGCAATACCCTGGACACCGAGTTGTTTCACACGAATAAGATAATAATCAATCTCCGTAATAGCAGGCTTCGGTCCCCTGGCAACATTCCCACTATCGGGTCGGCTATGCATTTGACATATCAGAACAACCGATACGGAATCATTGCGATGATACAAGTTACGACAATGTTCTGCAACGCACTGGAACGCCCCTTCTTACGATCCTTTACTCCTACAGCATCTAAAGTTCCTCTAACGATATGATATCTTACACCAGGTAGGTCCTTCACCCTCCCGCCTCTCACAAGGACCACGGAATGTTCTTGCAAATTATGGCCAATACCTGGTATGTAAGCCGTTATCTCGAACTTGGAGGTTAATCGAACTCTGGCGACTTTCCGTAGGGCAGAGTTAGGTTTTTTTGGTGTAGTTGTGGAATAGTTGACAGATGAGTCAGTTTCAGTGTCACTCTACAGAACCGTACGTGAGATTCTCACCTCATACGGCTCCTCGTCATTCAATTAATACTAAGAATAGAAGTACGAAATACCTTTCGGTTGTTACCCGATACAAGAGGATTCACAAAATAATTTTGATATTCCATTCTTTCATTTTCAACTCCCTCCTGTGTGTTTGCCTCTACCTCCTCCCTATCCCCCAAATCGATTCGCTAGTCTACTTACTTCAGTGTCATTAATATTCTTAAGAAGTAGTAAGGAGAAGGAGATTCTGTTCCTACTTCAACTTCCCCAGAAGTAAATAGGTATTCACCGTAGTATCTATTTCCTGCTTCGATACTACCGATATAGACTTGGGAGAATTATTCTCTGATGTGGAAGAAATAGAATCTACAAGTGATCTGTGAAAAATCCTTCTACTCTCTAGAACCACCCGAATTGCTAGTGCTAATGATATTCGTTCCAATATGATAGAGTGAATTAATAGATAAAGGTGGAAGAGGGAGATATGGAATGGAAAGATGGAGAATATATTGATTTGATGGGTAGATTCGCTAATGAGTCTCATGTCTGTTTCCATTTCAGTAATATTAAACAGATCGAATATACGGGGGATTGACGGGTTGATGTAAGCTTATCCATGTTATTAATCACTATTCAAGAAGGAATCCATTCTGAAATGGAAAAAAGCTTTGATATGATTTGGCTTTCGTTCTTTCGTCTGCTGTAACGAGGCTGTCTGAGGAGGATTCAGTAACCCATAGGGATATCTACCTCTACCATATAGGATCCAATGACTGCTTGAGGCCCGCCAA
>NW_028239754.1:30000-52500 GCF_047967505.1 Dipteris shenzhenensis | reverse complement strand
CCCCCCCCCCAACCCCAAGATGCATATCGATCGATCACCAATCACTAGTTTCTATTTCTCCTTTTCCGGAAAACATAGTAGAATAGTCACAGGATACTTATAGAGGTATAAGGAATATCTTGGAAAGGAGAAGAAAAAAACTCTTAGGAGACAAGAGAAACGAAGGCAGTTAGCAGTAGAATAATACCAATCATCAATCCGAATGAATAAGAAGATACTCTCCCGCCCTCCCCATATCTTGCGCTTTCTCCACCTATGGAACTCAAAATACCGGTGCCATTAATAATTCCGTCAATTACCCATTGGTCGAAAAGAAGAGTTAACTCACCCAGGAATCGAATACCTCTCACTAGAAGGATATCGTAGTAATGATCGATGTAACCCCGGTTGTGTGACCAGTCCCCAATGAGACGGTTAAATGAACCCATAGATTGTTTGGCAAAAGGATCAATATCACCGCAAGGTTGTGTGTGAGAGGATATCGGTCCATAAATCACGTAGGAGATAGATATTCCGGCTAGTGATAGACCAACCGAACCTGCTGAATCTATTAGCAATTGTACCAAATTTTCGGGATTGTTGTTGTCCTCTGAAAAGCCTGCAAGGGGAGTTAACCACTCGGATAGCAAATCGGGACCAGTTTCTCCTCCAGCGAGATTGACTCCTATTGATCCAACCAACGAAGTTGGTATCGACAGTACTACTGAAGGCAATACCATCGAAACGTCTGATTCCTTAGGATATAGAGACTCAGAACGAATATTGGACTCTGCAGAAACTTTTCTATCGACTGAATCTTCCCCGTCATAACCTCCTGCTGAATCGACTCCTTCGTCTCGCGGGGGTGGAGGAACATCATACCCATCTCCACTCGTTGCTATCGTTTTGGTGTTACTCCGAATGACACTATTCATAGAGGAATGGGATGAATTGGTACCGCCACCGGCGCGTAGATTCCCCTCAAACGTGAGGAGATAGATGCGGAACATGTAGAAAGCAGTTGGAACTGCTGTGAATGAGGCTATACATCCGGGGGGAAAGGAACGTAGCCAACTCTTTGCAATAATTTCATCTTTGGACCGGAAACGAGCTAGAGGTGGTATACCACAGAGAGAGAGAGTACCTGAAAGAAAAGTGATTCCAGTAATTGGCATATATTTTCGCGAACCACCCGTGGGAGACATATTTTGACTTCTATTGGGAGAGTATCCGACAACCCTTTCCATCGAATGAATTACTGAACCGGATCCGGGAAATAGCAAAGCTTTGGGATGGGCATGTGTAATGAGGTGAAACAACGAAGGTTTATAAGCACCGAGACCTAGAGCCAGCATCATGTAGCCCAATTGAGACATAGTAGAATAAGCTAAACCTTTCTTGATATCCTTCTGGGCAAGAGCTATCGTCGCTCCCAGTAGAGCCGTTATTCCGCCTATCCAGGAGATAACATTCATGCTTAGAGGTAAGGTTTCAAACAATTCAAGCATTCGAGCTACAAAAAAAATTCCCGCAGCTACCATAGTAGCGGCGTGTATAAGAGCCGAAATAGGTGTGGGTCCTTCCGTTGCATCGGGCAACCATACGTGGAGTGGGGATTGTGCAGATTTAGATACCGGACCCAAAAATGGTAGAGGAGCACATGTATTGGCAAGGGAGGAGCCGGCGCTGTTGTTATCAATCAACTCACTAAATCAATCACACGATTCGCGGATCTCGAAACTACCAGTTATCCAATACGTACCTAATATACCCAATAATAATCCGAAATCTCCTGTACGATTAGTTGCAAAAGCTTTTTGGCAGGCATTAGCAGCACTTGGTCGTGCGAACCAAAAACCTATCGGCGAGTAAGAGCACATCCCTACTAATTCCCGAAAAACATGAATCTGTATTGGATTGGGACTGAACACTAATCCTGACGTGGAGGCAGTGGAGAAACTTAAATAGACGGGAAACCTTACGTATCCCTAGTCGTGACGCATATGACTATCACTGTAAATCATAACCAAGACACCTATGGTGGTGACTGATATCGACGTAATGGAAGTAAGTGAATCAACTGAAAATCCTATCTTTGGAGAAATATCGTCGTTGGGAATCCATGACCATGAGTATTCAAAAGTGGAGCGACCAGTAACTTGTTGCCAGAATGTTGCGATAGAGACGGACATAGCTGCGGCTAATGAAAGAACACTGAGCATAGCACGTATACGACGAAGGCTCTTAGTGGCTTTTGGAAAAAGAAACGATGCCAATCCGATCAAACCAGAGGTTACGAATGGGCGTGAGGGGACAATCCAAGCACATTCATAAGATAATTCCATAAACATATTTAACCCGGGTTGGAACTCTTTCTGTCAATAGTTGTCAGATATATGGAGCGTCGAAGAATGGAATATATATGGACAGGTGAGATCACGCGTATCAAACCGAATAATCCATTTGTTTCTCGTTCTGGTGCGAGCCCGGCGTCGAGACTTGACAGGAATCAAATGTGTCGGAGATACTTATCTAGGTTCCATTTTTTGACCCCAAACCGATTGAGTTGTTTTGGGTTATTTTTCACACGACAAGACTATTACGGATAGACATGCAGCAATTGATACTGGAGGAAAACAACTCCGAGTAGAACCGGGGAGATTCTATGATGTTCGTCACTTCGCTCTGCTTGGGCACAACGCATCAGAGTCCAATACGGTAATGTCGATATATCGAGTTTCATTGGTTTGTCACGGATCCAAAATTGATCTCGGACATCCCCGGCTGAGTAACGCAACTGCTAGGGGGCGGTCTTGCATCCCTGTTTCGAGAGGAAGAAAGTGATACGGAAGATCCATTCTAAGAAGAAGACGCGAAGGAAATCGGGATACAGACAGGATTTGGTTCGATCTGTAGTAGATCCCATTTGCTTAAATGGAAAGGAGTTGGTTGGTTAGCAAATTGTTATCATAAAGAAGTCAATGATTCTTGCTGGGATTCTTTTGCATAGAATGGAAACCCAGTTCCCCCAGTTGTTCCCCTTCTAATGATTCTACGCAATCACCCCCTCCCTCATTATATTGATTCTACTCGTACGTATCAACATACTCGTCGCATTCATTTCGATGATAAAACCGAATAGATAGATTTCATTATGGCAGTTCCAAAAAAACGTACTTCTAGGTCGCGGAGGAAGATTCGCAATCATATTTGGAAGACCCAAACTAATGAAGTAGCATCGAAAGCTTTTTCTCCAGCTAAATCCATTTTGACTGGACGGTCGAGAAGTTTTTACTATGTGACAAATGAAAAAATTTCTGAAACTGGTCAGTAGTACTCCCCGGTTGTAACAGGAATTGCCGTATCAATAGGACGTGGGGTCGGTCGGAATAGATAGTGAACTATTTGTTTGTTGGAACGGGGAAGACGAGATAAGTGATTGTCAGGGAACTTATTGATGAATTTGGATCCCTAGTAAGTAGTACGGGTACATGTTGATATTATTGCGTGACGGTACCGTGCGGTAAATAAAATCCAAATACTAACAGAGTTGTATCAATGAATGTTGGTAATAACCACGAGGGGGGGGGGGTTACGTGCATGAAGAAGGAGCCCAATCCCTCTCTTCCTTCCTATGATACAAGGGTCTCGATCACGATCATCGATTTATCTCTATCCCTACTACGAATGGGTATGGGTCGATAACACCCAAAGAGAATCGGGAGATAAATCTGCGTTCCCGGAACGGGAACGTCTTCTATTCCGTTTAAAATATGTTCCGACCTCGTTTATTCGGAATAGCAGGATTTGAACCTGCGACCTCCATCACCCCAAGATGGCACGCTACCGAGCTACGCCATATCCCGTTATTCCTATACAAGTATAGCGCCGTATACCTAATCAACTATAGACAGGGAAGGTCCCTTGTTGTGCGTGTGTACTCTCCCCCAGGAAGATTGACGATTCACCCGAAGATGTGATATCATTAATTACGATAAGTATAACGAGTAGCGAGCCGCTATGGTGAAATTGGTAGACACGCTGCTCTTAGGAAGCAGTGCTAGAGCATCTCGGTTCGAATCCGAGTAGCGGCATTTAATTTCAACCTGCAGGCGAGGGCTGTGTCTGATACAACCACTGGGAAAAGCAGTAGGAATAGGGAATTCTCCCCGTTTCGACGTTTAAGGGGTAAACCCGAAATCTCCTGGGAATAATGGGTGGGTGGTACATACTCTCCAAAATCTCACTAATTCACTGGATTCTCCTCATTACGATTCACACCGATATAGAGCACATATTCGCTCACATTTCTTTTCTTACGCTTCTTTCCGTCACTCTGTTTCACCGGATGGGGCTGGCTCGCAAGCTCAAGAGACTCATTAGTTTGAGCGTTGGAGGTATGACAATTGCTTTCATCTGTATAACGGGATTTACGACGATTCGTCGGATTCAACCCAAACATCTACCACCGAGCAATCTACATGAATCATCTATGTTTCTTTCACGGAGCTTCTCCCCAATGCATGTAATTATGAGAATTAGGAGTCGGAACGAATGGTCAGGTGCAGTCACGGCACCAGGTGCCATGTCGACCCATGGATTCGCAACTCTGGGTCTTCCTGAGGAAATGCAACAATCCACACCGCTAGTACCTGCTCTGCAACCTCATCGGTTAATGACGCATGTAAGTATGATGCCACTAAGCCATGTGACTTCGTTATGTGGATCTCCATCAGCAACATCTCCACCGATTGCCACCTATGACGCAGAACAATTTTCTATCCCCGGTCCAAATCAAGAATTTCCTACCTGGACCCCCTCTCCGGGAGTGGATATACACTGCTACGAGCAGGCAGGAAGTAATCCGAGAAACAGTTTTCATCGACTATCCTTGAATTCACGTAGGTGCCGATTGATCCACCAATTGGACCGATGGAGTTATCGAATCATCAGCTTAGGGTTTCCTCTACTGACTGTTGGTATTCTCTCTGGAGCAGTGTGGGCTAATGAAGCGTGGGGATCCTACTGGAGCCGGGACCCTAAGGAAACCTGGGCATTAGTGACTCGGCTGATATATGCTATTCATCTCCATACCAGAATAACTAGTGGTTGGCAGGGGGAAGGGCCTGCTATTGTAGCATCTACAGGATTCTTCATTGCTTGGATTTGTTTCTCAGGGGTTAATCCACCAGGAATCGGTTTACATAATCACGGGTGGCTTACTTAATAATTAGGTAGAAGACCGCTAATTCGATCGGGGGGAGAGATAACAAAAAATGTTACCTCGTCAGATGCTTGAAGTGTTACATGTAATCAATTCGTGATTTGAATCAGAGTCTGCATGAGGAATCGCGCTGTGGATTCCTCACCCAGACATTCATGCAATTACGTCGCCAGCGGCATGGATTCCCACTGCCTTCCCTTATAGGAATTAATACCAGAACCGCTTCCAAGAGTAATCCTCATTGAATAGATATGTTCGACTACCGATCCAAACGATACTGCGTTTTATTGCCCCTCTACTATCCCATAAAAGAGTACGGAACCAGGATAGATAGTATTTTGTGATTCCGTAGAGATGCAACCATGTCTGGATACAGACCGATACCGAGGATTGGTAAAGAGAGACAAATCGATATGAATATTTCCCGCGGTCCGGAATCAACTGAATATGGATCCGAATAGTTGGATATTCTGTATCCGTAGAATATTCGACGTAACATAGATAACAAATAAATGGGAGTTAATACTGTACCAATCGCTTCGACTACTACAACCGATAACTTAGATATAGATGAATAATGCTGATTAGTCACTATTCCTGGAAATACCATCAATTCCGATACAAACCCACTCATCCCGGGTAATGCAAGGGATGCCATTGAGAAGATACTAAACATAGTAAATATCCTGGGCATTGGGGTAGCCATCCCCCCTAATTGATCGAGATAAAGGGTACGTGTCCTATCGTAACAAGTCCCTGCAAGGTAAAATAGAGCGGCACCTATTAACCCATGGGAAATCATTTGTAACACAGCTCCATTAAGACCCGTATCTGTCACGGATCCAATTCCAATTGTTACAAAACCCATATGGGAAATTGATGAATACGCTATTCTCCTCTTAAGGTTACGCTGACCCGGCGGAATCAGGGATGCATAAACAATTTGGACTGATCCGAATAGCACCAACCACGAAGCAGGTATGGAATGAGCATGAGGTAATAATTCCATATTAATTCGAATCAATCCATACCCTCCCATTTTTAGTAATACCCCAGCCAGCAACATACATGTGCTGTAATGTGCTTCCCCATGAGTGTCTGGCAACCAAGTATGAAAAGGGAATATTGGCAGTTTCACGGCATACGCCACGAAGAATCCTAGATAAGAAAGCACTTCTAGTGATATAGGATGTGATCTGCTTGCCAAATCTCGGATATTGAAGGAGGGTTCCTGGGTCCCGTAGAAACCCATAGTTAGGGCTCCTATTAGGAGAAAGATAGAACCACCAGCTGTGTATAGAATAGACTTCGTGGCTGAGTATAGACGTCTCTTCCCACCCCACATACATAAAAGTAGGTAGATTGGGATTAATTCCAACTCCCACATAGGAGAGGAAAGCGAAATGTCTCGAGAAGCAAACAGTCCTATTTGGCCGCTATACATGGCCAACATCAAGAAATAGAATAGACGTGTATTCCGCGTAACTAGCCAAGCTGCTGAGGTTGCCGAAGTAGTGACAAATCCTGTCAGTAGAATGAGACCCATGGAGAGTCCATCAATACCTGAACTCCGATGGGAATTGATTGAATTTATCCAACTAGAATCCTCCACCAATTGAATGCATTGATCATCGATATGGAAGTGACAATGAAAGATATAAATGATTAGTAGAAATTCCGATATACAAATGCCTGGGGTATACCACCGAACGATCTTATTCCCATTGGAGGGAAGCATTGGAAATAGCGAACCCGCCAGAATCGGAAAAAGAACAATTGTGGTTAACCAGGGTACGTTACTCATCGTGGATGGAAAAATATTTTAGCGGGGGGGAGGGGGGGGGGAATCTTAATACCCCAACTCATACTCAATAGAATTGAGTATGAATCTTTGAGTATGAGTTGGAAAGAAAACGATTCGATTCTTGAATCTCTTTCTTGACCGATGAATCAATAAGCTAGACCCATACTACGAGTCGTCTCAGCTCCCGGATAGACGCGTACACTCGAGGAATCTGTTGGACAAGCGGATTCACGTCTCTTACAACCTACACAGTCTTCTGTTCTAGGAGCAGAAGCAATTTGATTGGCTTTACACCCATCCCGGGGGATCGTTTCCAATGCATCTGTCAGACAGGCTCTTACGCATTAGGTGCAACCAATACATGTGTCATAGATCTTTACTGAATGTGCCGTCGAATTTGTTCACTCCTATTGGATTGACGTGTCAAAGATATTCTCCTGTTGGGGTTGTTGAGGTGTACCTACCCTCCCCCCTGCCCCCTACCCCTTATTTTCCATTCAATCAAATCTAAGATTTGTATTGATTTGGTTTTTCCGCATCTACCTACATAGACACTCCGTGGGTGGAACTCTCCCATCATCCTCGTGAAATGAATGGGTTCTGCAATATGGGGAGGGACGGTACAAGACAATTTTAAGGAACGGGATAGGTAGGGATTCAGATAGGTATGACATAATTTTTCGGAATGAAATGCAATTGTTAGGGGGAAAACGACAGCATTACCAGCTGGATGTGATACACCTGCATTGAATAGCGATTCGCCCAAATAAATAGCGTCATCGACGAATCAATTACCATTTTAACAAATCAAATTGATCGATACGAGTCGATCTTCTATTACGCTGGATGACCGAAGCAATGGATAACCCAATAGCAGCTTCGGCAGCTGCAACGGCTATTACGGATATTGAAAAGATTTCCCCCTTCATTTGTTCATTGTCAAAGAAATTGGAGAATGCTACGAGATTTATATTAATGGCATTCAGAATCAGCTCAAGACACATCAGTGCCCTAATCATGTTTCGACTCGTGATTGATCCGGAAAAGCCAACGCGATAGGGATAAGCACCTAGAATCAGTCCATGTTCGAGCATGATGTATTAACCCCCCGGAAACTTAATTGGTTAACCTACGAGATGAGTTTACGAGAAGTTGTAATTAATTAGAAAGATGGGGAGTCATCTCCAGACGACGAAGCAGGTTCTTCGTCGGGTCTGGTTATTCCTTCACCACGAGCCATTGTAATCGCCCCTACTGAAGCCACTAGGAGGAGGATAGAAAGGAGTTCGAATGGAACCAGAAATTGTGTTAACAATTGGTATCCAATTCGCTGGATGTTGTTTTTTGAGACTCCCCCCACAACATCCCTCGATGGGTCGATTGGATTTATATCAGACCATTTCGTATCTCGAATTGTAGTGGTTGATAAGATAGATAGACCCGTACAAGCTCCTAAGGCAATAGTATCTCCCATATTCCAGGAAATGGTTGAATTGGAATCTACTGGTTCGTCAATAACCGTTACGGCAGACACGATCGAAACATTTATAGCTCCTACATAGATAGGCGATTGTGCGGCAGCTACAGAATCGGCATTCGGTACGAGATATGGGAGAGATATACAGATAAACACCAGTCCCGATGAAGAGGCGGAATAAACTATATTAGCAGATAATACCACTCCTACACTTCCCAGTAGAATACCTAATTCGATTAGTATCAAGACAGATTCATAAATTGATTCAGGTAGATTCATTATGCCCAGTTATTTTGATTCTCCCATCTCACTATATTACTATTCAATAACGACGTGTATGTGTGTGACCTACTTATGTAGACACACCCCCCCCTATTGGTAGAAATAATTGAAGGAGGGATATCTCTGCATAGCAGAGATATCTCGATATTGAATCATCTCCGACTTACTATTTTTTCTAACCAGGGAGTCGGTCTATCTTCCAAACTTCAGACGGAGATTCAATTGACACCACGAGTGACAGTTCGATTATTGGGATCTCCTTTCGTGACTCCCCCAGATGAATAACTCAGAGTTGGAACTACTTGAATTGCGGAATCCTGGGAGACAGAGAGGGGCAAACGTCCCGGAGCCATTTGATCATAATTTGATTCGTGACGATCATAAGTCGAGGGTTCATACTCCTCAGTCATTGACAAGCAATTTGTTAGGCGGTATTCGACACAATTCCCACAGAAGATACGAACTCCGAAATCAATGCTATAACTTCTTAATCGTTTTTTTCTGATGCTTCTTATCAATCTCCGGTCGACGACAGGCAGGTTAATCAGACATACTCGGACACGTACCTCACAAGCAATGCATTTGTCAAATTCAAAATGAATTCGTCCACGGAATCGTTCGGATGATATAAGTTTCTCGTAGGGGTATTGGATAGTCACAGGTAAACGATTCAGATGGTCTAGAGTAACCGCAAAACCTTGACCAGTATACCTCGCAGCTCGTATTGCTCGTTGACTATAATCCTGGAATCCAGTTACCGTGGGAAACATGTGATAGATAATCCTGGGGGAGTTCCTTAGTTTCTAGAGATTGGATAGATTAAAATCGGGGTGACATTGATGTAAACTATGAGGGGAATATCTCATTTTAGAGATGGTAGTCGAAACGAAGCTGTCAGCAACGGATTTCCCGGAGCAACGGGCAGAAGAGATTTCCAGCCGAGATCTAGTAATTGGTCTATTCTGACTCTAGGTAATGTCCATCTCGTTGCGATAGAAATGAATAGGAATAGATAAGACTTGGCTGATGTGGTAATGACACCTGTTACTGCATCGAATACATCAAAGGATTCACTGCTGAGAGTCCGAAAGGGAAAAATTTGCCCTAATTCTTGAAGAAATGGAATTGGTGAATCCCATCCACCCGGATAAAGGACTGTTACAAACGACGAGGAAACCAATGAATTTGGGTAAGAACCAACATAGAATGAACCAGATTTTATACCTGAATATTCGGTTTGATAACCCGCTACCAGTTCCTCCTCCGCCTCTGGTAGATCAAATGGCAACCTTTCACATTCTGCCGATGGGGATATGAAGAAAGCTATAAAGCCTATAGGTTGACGCCGCAGATTCCATCCCAGAAAACCATACTTAGATTGTGTTTCAACTATGTCAACCGTACTTAAGCTATCAGATAATTATAGTCGACGGTACAATTGCTATTACCACCTCTGATTCGAAACCGTACATGAAATTGGGATTTCATACGGCTCCCCATAAGTCACCCGAGAGGGGGATTGGTAGTTAATCACTTCCTTTGCGCGACACCCCCCTGAGGAGCGTCCCAATCTCAACCAATGGGATTCTGTTTGCTACAGGGAGTGATAGCTTCTGAATCCATCTCAACCTTTTCAGTTATTTTTTGATATAATTCGGAATCTTCCACCGTTTCTCGGTGGAATGGGATTTACCGATACTTCTTTTATATCTCCACATAGATGGATCCCTACCTATCTTTATTTCAGCCGAGAAGAGGATTAGCCTGAGGATTCCTATGATCCCAATCCTCTTGAGACTACTACGTAAAGGAGATACTCGCATATATCAATAATTTTTTCCGCCAGGGGCAGAAAAATCAAACCGTTGAAAGGATTACTTCGTTCCGGATAGTCATAATCTAAGTAGATAGGAATATACTCGGGATTGGGATTTTCAAGATGTACTACCTAGTCATCCCTACCGAGGCTAAGTCTTTATCCAATTAAAGAGAAAAGAGATTTTATTATGCAACTTTTTTCTCCACCCTTCTCACAAATCTCTTGTGTATATTAGTGTTCCTGACCATCCACTCCCGCTCAATCCCGGAAAAGAGGTTCAGTCCCTTCTTGTCCCCGCTTCAGGCCCTGTAAATCTATCCCGTACCTGGGGGCAAACAGTGTTTACTGCTCGGACATGCTTTCACTCCCGTACATGGGGGATGGGACTCGATTCACTCGCTGCAAGACGCTGTTCGATCTCACCCAGATGACTATCCAGTTGTTCTGTCAAATCAGTGAAAGATTCTTCATTCCGAATCTCTATATCGGAATAACCCTCTTCCCATCAATCTTATTCAGCGAGTCGCACGTGGGGATATGGATAGTACACATGGGGCTGGGGGTATTTCGTAACTAATTGATTGAGCAGCAGCTCTAAGACCACCTGGAGGGGAATATTTATTATTTGAACCATATCCTGCCATAAGTAGCCCTAGGGGAACGATACTTGAGATGGCGATCCAAGAGAAAGCACCTATACTCAGATCAGCTAGAATAATGTGCTGCCCGAAGGGTATCACCAAGTGGCTTATAAAGACTGGTATGACTACCACAGCTGGTCCAATATTGAATAGCCAAGTATCGCCCCTGGCTGGAACAATATCTTCCTTCAGTAGGAGCTTGACTCCATCGGCCAGGGATTGGATAATTCCCAAAGGACCTGCATATTCAGGTCCGATACGCTGTTGTACCCCCGCAGATACCTTTCACTCGAGCCGTACGATAACTAATACTCCTACTGTAATTCCTACGATAAGGGTGGGAATGGAAATCAGAATCCAAATCAATTCGGAAGAATCTCTCGAAACTCCCAATTTGTGAAATAAGTCAATCACGCGTTCCTCGAAATTTTTTGTACCAATTGCCGTTTCGGCGATCAACCTCCCCCATGATGATATCTATACTACCTAATATTGTCGTAATATCGGCTAGTTTCATTCCTTCTACCAATTGAGAGAGAATTTGCAGATTTATGAAGCCAGGCGGACGAATCTTCCGTCTCCGGGGAGAAACACTATCATCTCCAATCAGAAATATCCCTAATTCCCCTTTGGGAGCTTCCACCCTTACGTAATGCTCCTGCTCAGGTAATTTGAAAGTGGGAGAGGATTTCTTACCGACAAATTGATAGTCAAAATCATTCCATCCCATTTCCTTTCGTTGCTGACTAAGGCGTCGAGATTCCAAATTTTCATATGGACCTCCCGGAAGGAGTCTCGAGGCCTGTTGAATTATTCTTATGGATTCTCTCATCTCGCCGATTCGTACCAAATAACGGGCCAATGAATCTCCTCCTGTTTGCCATTGGATCCGCCAATCCGATTCGTCATAACATTCGTAGTGATCCACCTTGCGAAGATCCCATTGAATCCCCGAGGCTCGCAACATGGGTCCGGATAAGCCCCGATCTATAGCTTCTTCCCTACCAGTGACACCTATCCCCTCCACTCGTTTCAGAAATATAGGATTATTTGTGATAAGTCGTTCATATTCATCGACTTTTGAGAGGCAATAGTGGCAGGAATCCAAACATTTATCTAGCCACCCATATGGTGAATCTACCGCTACTCCCCCGACGCGGAAATAATTATGCGTCATTCACATACCCGTAGCAGACTCAAGTAAATCATAAATCATTTCCCTTTCTCGAAATGTGTAGAAAAAAGGGGTTTGTGCACCGACATCCGCCAGAAAAGGTCCGAGCCATGACGGGTGGGGAGCTATTCGACTTAGCTCGAGCATAATAACTCGTATGTAACTAGCTCTTCTCGGTATTTGAATATTTGCCAACTTCTCCGGCGCATTCACTGTTATTGCCTCGGTAAACATGGTGGCTAAATAATCCCATCTCGTCACGTGGGGAAGATACTGCAGAATCGTCCGGTTTTCAGCAATTTTTTCCATCCCTCTATGTAAATAGCCAAGTATTGGTTCACAACCAACGACATTTTCACCGTCTGGAGTAACAATAAGTCGAAGGACACCGTGCATCGACGGGTGGTGGGGACCCATACTCACTATAACTGGATCCACTTTCGTAGGAGGTATACCCATGAATTATGTTCCTGGTAATTTTTGCAGACCCTAGCTTCGGTAGAACTGGATTTCTATAAATTGGAATCGGCGTCTCTTCAATCTCCGAATACCCAAGTTGCTTATTATGTTATCGTATAAAGTCGGATCCTTTTTGGATGAATGAATTAAGAGACGCTTGCGTCTTCCCAATAATTTCCACAAACCCCTCTGAGAGGAGTAATCCTTGGAATGTGATTTCAAATGAGAAGTGAGTTTCGAGACTTGATCGGTCAAGTAGCATATTTGAGACTCAGCAGACCCTGTATCCCCTTTCTCACAAATCAACGTCGAATTGGTAGATATAGCCTTATCCGTAATAGTAGTAATAATAATTGTTTATCGAATTCATTGTATAGGATTTGCCTACTAATTCGGGTAGTATTGGTCCGAGCGAGGGAGATGAATACTCCTATAATCGGGGAAATCGTCACTCAATAGATTCGGTTATCGGTGGGAATTTGTTTCCCACCAACGAGTAGTTACAGCTCCGCATCTGATAAGTAAGGTAGGTATCTGCCCCTCCTTCTATCACACACTTGATTGAGATTACCAAGATGTTAGTAATATTAGTCGAGCAAATTGTCGAATCTACGTATTCTCCCCCCGTCTCAAATAATGGGATACATGCGTATTCTGGGCGTGGCAAATCGACTTCCATTATTTGTGTCGAAGCGGAATCTGTTCATACAAGCTAATTCTTCTAAGCGATAACTGGGCCAAAGGAAACGTTTGATTTTCTGAGTCCCACTCAGGTCGCTAGACTCTTCACTCTTGTTCATCCATTCCACTCCAGAAGGGTAGCCCAAAGGGTCCCTTTCGGATTTCACGGAGCTCAAAATCAATAGGGATCTGAGAAATCGCGATTTGCGACGATGTCTCGGAAGCAGGAGATCTTCGATGTTATGGAGATAGGAGCGATTCCTATTCCTCTCCCCATTGATGAGTGACAAACGCAGCATGCACCCGCCAAATATATTTCTATTCAATCTTCTTTTGAATCTGTTTCGAAATTTCAGTGGGATACTAACCATTTTATACATGAGAATCTAATCATCGAATATTCGCGGTAAACGATGGGCTGAAATAACAAACAAATCATCTAGAATCTCGCGTTTCTCTTCGTTGAGAAAAAGATTCAACAAATCGCAATCTATACCCATATTGACACAGAAGGAAGTAAGATCCTGCTCATTTTCTAATACGTTGATGAGAGATATCAAATCCCTCAGTCTTTATAATTCTCTTTCTAATGCTTCGGATTCCCATTTCCATTGAAAAATATAATAGTGACTCCCCCTCTCTCTTAGAAGTATTTCATCCGAATCAATCTCTTCTTCCTGTAACCCGTAATCCGTGCCTAATCTCTGAAATCTTTCATTTGGGGTAGCGGGAACCCTCTCCCACAAAATAGAAGTCCCAGGTACAAATTTCGATCTTGTTTCGTATACATCCTTTGCTTCCGCGGGATCCGGAATTACCCACAACACCAAATCGGATTTCGGATTCAACTCACGTTCCGGATCAAGTATTCGTGGATGAGAAATTCCCTTCCCTGCAATAAGTTCTCTGATACGATTCCCTAACGAGTTTCCCTTATCGCCGCATTCCACCCCGCCGGAAATTTTTGTATATCTACATCTCGTGAGGAATCAATAAAACTATGTAACAAATAACTGTATTTACGACGTTTATTGATATTTCTCACTCGATCTCTGAGGAAAGGGGTTTCAGTATATATGGAATAATCGTTTTGTCTATCACGAAATACATATTCATGCTCGGCGAGAAAACTTCCCCCGATGCTTCTGAATCCATATAAATTTTCGATGTCCGATCTCCATCTCTTCGGTGCAATTTTTTTGCCATAACTCCAATGACAGGTTGTACTTGTCGGGACAGCCTAACAAACTCCCCAAATCATTTGCATTCAATTCCCAAAGTTGTTTGGAAAGTCCCCGCATCGTAGCAAAATTATTAATATGTTCATCGATACCATACCCACGTACAATCCCGCCAGTTCTGTCATCGGGACATCCCACGGAATCGCTCTTTCCCCCGTCATGTTTACCGCCATCAAAAAATTCTGGGGTTTCCCCTCCCCCTTTCGGATAACAACCATGATCACCGCGCGGATAATTCCAATCTTCCGAAGCATCATCCAGATTCTCATTATCCTTACATCCCTTCCGGTTATCGAGATACCCCGCATCCTTGCTATCTTCCGCAATTTCCATCAAAGAATCCAAATCCAGGTTGTTTTTCATGCTTACATGCCACAGAATGTCGTGAATGTGCGCCTGAGACGGTAATCCTATAGATTGATTATCGATAACTCGCGGTATTCCCTCCCTAATTCCGGAAATAGCTAGAATTGGGTGGTTTGCATCCCCATGAACCCCACCAACTTGATTCGTCACTTTCACCAGTTGCACCCGAAATCTAGCAAAATTGTCGAGATAATGAGCAAAAGCTCTATTGACTCTTCGAAATAATCCCGCTACTAGTAGAAGATACTTCTCAAACAATTCTGCGACCGATATGCGGGATCTCAAATAAATTCCCTGAATATTGACTAATTTCGTTTGGAATCTCAAAGAACTAGTCAGATTTGTATTAATTAGTCTGTCATCTATTCCCGGTTTACTAAAACGGAGTGATTTGGTGCTACGCCCACCCCCGCCAACCCCTTCGGTTAACAGATTTCTGAATGCATGCATGTCTGATTCGGGTTCGGATTTGGATCCACCAACGGTATCTTTTACTGGTTCATCATCGGTACCCGCAAAGTATCGGGATTTATTATCAATGGGAATTGATGTTTCATCTATTCCACCAGTACCTGGTTCACCGTGTGACGGCCCCTCTTTCCACCCGGTCCCTGTATCATTTGGAATATCTCCCCCAACAAAATCGGTTCCACTCCAATTCTCCCAAATCCCTTCAATTTTACGAAGGAAATTCAATTTCCCCAATGGAAACCTTGCGGATACACCAATTTGGAGTAGAGACGACGCATTTGCCTAGTCCGCAATGCGAGACTACGTCTCAAAATTCTCATCAATTTCTTCCGGATAGGTTTCCAGAAGGAGGGATCTTTCTTAATAGTTCCAAAAGGTACATCTGTTTGGAATCCCCAAGCTGTTAAATAGCTAGATGGAGATTTTCCTCGCCTCAATCTATTTTTTCTCCCCGATTCCCGAGTCTTGAGATACCTGGGATTCATATCATTTTCCAAAATGGTTGGGCGCCTCCTCCCGCGAGTACGCCAAGGCTTCAACCGGAAAGGATACAAAATCTTTATCTGAAGACCCTCCTTCAACCAACGACCGGGTAAACGAGTGTGTGAGAATCCCTCGCCGTCGTAGGTGCATTTGATGTGGGATTCTTTGCGCCACTCACTCCAATCCTCATCCCATTCGGGAGCTTGAAAAAATAAAATACGACCGAAATTCTTGAGTGTTATCAATACAGGGCAGTTTCACATATTTCCGAAGAGTCGATTGCATAACCAATAATAAACCCCGCCCCGTGTGGATGGAACTCACATCGAACCTAGCTGCTATAGCTGGGCGGTCGGATTTCGCTCGCTCCCCCTCTCTCGAGGATGAAAGAGATATTAGTTCCTGTTCGGGTTGGGTACTAGTTTCTCTCCTCGCGTCACCGGCCGATTCCTCAAAATCTACACCAGTTAATTCTCCGGCAGGAAATCGAAACGGAGTGGGTAGTTCCATTAATCTAAAGAAGAGAGGTGAATGTGCCTTATCTTGAAATACTTCCCAAACCAGTGTCTTACGTCTTCTGGAGCGCATAGAGCCTTTTATAGGTTTCCGACGAAAATCAGAGCTTTTTGCAAAACGTTTGACCAGTCTGCGTGTTTTCAGCCGCGTCTTCCCGACGCTGATTGCTAAATTTTTTAACTTTCTGTTACGAATATCAGTTGACCCACCCGCGACATCGAACCTATTA
Organism: Dipteris shenzhenensis; assembly: GCF_047967505.1. Lineage (NCBI taxonomy): Eukaryota > Viridiplantae > Streptophyta > Polypodiopsida > Gleicheniales > Dipteridaceae > Dipteris > Dipteris shenzhenensis. The sequence goes on along the minus strand of NW_028239754.1, from coordinate 35,654 downwards.
TCATATATTAAGTGAGTATTGCGGGCCAATTCCTCCGACAGTTCCTCAATCTCGAGGATCGAACGTATTTTTTGTTTTTGAAGAGTCAAGTCTTTCCCCACCAATTAGAGGTACGTCTAGCAAGCGGATCCAATCGAAGGCACCACAATCATCTCTGAGATAGGTGAAGAATAAAGCTACCTCTGTCGGAGATGAAGAAAATTTGAGACTTGATCCCAAGTTACGGGGGTGGAATCACCCTTCGAAACTGAATAGTTTGTTTCTCCCACAACATCTTCAATCACGGCATCATCCGGTGTTTCGAACATGAAAATAAATATTTGCAAAGCATTTTTAGGTAATGCTTCCCGGGGAAGAGGAATCTCATTGCTTCTCAACTCTTTATACCTGATAGACACCCAATCCCGAATCTTATTACCGGAATTCAATTCATTGGCATACTCGTTGTTGTCAACCGCTTGCGATGCCAATGAATCAGACAGTATCCAGAATGAATCCGAGTTTGGAATCCTAGCACGACATGAATTATTCAAAAATGGATCATAAATCTTAGGTAATTCACCTCCGTTATCAGCCAATCCGGTCCTTCTTTCCATCGCTTTCCAGAAGATAGGCTCGGTGTCTAGGAATCGAATTCGGTCCTTTAACTCATTATTCAAATCCTTGTTTTTCCTGAATTGGTTCAAAATCCAGTCTTCATGCAGATGATGAGCTGGAAGTGGCATATCCGAATCCTCTAACGAGGTTCCTAACTGGTCTCCAAAGATCGACAAACTGGGTAACGCCGTGAGAGCCAACCGCTGTTTTCCACTAGTCAAACATTTGCTGAAAAAGTGATTTGATACTTGCCTTCTTCACTAAGCTATCGCCGCCGAATCGGCTATTCTCTATATATCGTAAAGGACGATTTGGTTTGTATGGGTCGAACAAGGACGTGGGCCACGACTTGAAAATCCATAGCATCGAATCTGACAACTCCCGGAGATTGTTATCGAGCAAGACAAGTTCGTCTTCAAAATTCTTGGTGAAGAGAGGTACCTGGAGCCTTACCCAAATAAACCAGTACATTAATGAGAACAACAATACTAAAAGTTTTGTAAATGACGCGTTCATCAGCAGGTAGAGTATGGGTGAATCATATTCTACGCGAACCAGAAGTAATCTGGACAAGTAGCTGAATGACATATGACCGAGTGACCAACCCACGAAACTACTAATCAGAAATGTTATGTTGTTGCTATATCGAAAAATAAATAGGTGAATTGGTCTCGCCAATACGGGACTTGGTAAAAGAATTGGATTTAAAATCTGGAAAATGAAACTATCCAAGAATATATTACCGATTCGAAAGTCACTGAGTGAATTGGTCGGACGTAGAGTTCGATAATCCGGTAAATCCTTGGTTCGGAACCAGTAAAATAACATGTATGGTACTATTGGGACAGTTACAACATGTGGTTTCACTATCAATGCATATAGAGTGAACAGAATATTGACAGAAATATTAGTAGCTATCCCATCATCAAACCACTCAAAGCGACGGTACCACTAAGATTCCCTCCCAAAAGAAAAGCTCTTATGGATAGTATTTGGGAGGGTCCAACGGGTAATGTTGTTAGTAATCCATAATATAGTCCGAATATTATAGGTGGACCTGCCACCTTCACCCGAGTAAGCAGCGAAACCTGCAGTAGATACAACGACATTTGAACGCTTTCTACGTTCATAATTATTTCCTTCCCATATTTTTCAGTTTTTTTTTTTTCCCGTAGAGTGCCGGCAACCTCTCCGTACCACTCCCGTAGCTAGCACAGCAACTCCTTCGGAAAGGAGTCGATGGATTTCTTAATCATGAGGAGACAGAATCCCATGATTAAGAATTTGGAGACGTCTCTATGCATTTCCCTCAATGGTCACTTCCCGTCACCCAATAATTCTATAATTTAGTGATTTGTTACCATCTGCTTCGACAGGTTACTCCAACCCAGACGCCCCGGATTATTATTACGCCGTAGGGGACGAGTAACAAGTTCAAGCACATCCCTCGCATTAGTGGATCCATGGATTTGGGCAAAGGTGAACTCGACAGACCATTTTGTATCAATACCTCTTGCTTCTAAAGGATTGGCATGAGCCATTCCAGTAATTGCTGAATCAGGTTTTAATTCATGCATACGCTGTATCTGGTTATAATTATCCGGTTTTTCCACGATCCGTGGCATGAGTGTACCCATCTCTTTGCAAGTATCTCGTGAGAAAGATGGCTCGGCAGCTTGATATCGTTTATCCATGTAGGGAATACCTGTTTCGTAGACAACCATTCCGCAGCGAATTGGGAATCTTGCTATAGAAATTTCTGATAGATTATCTCCCGTAAAAGATATAGATTTACCAGCTGCTATCTCAAGATAGTCTCTCAGACTCTTCCATATCTCATCCTCCCTCTCCTTCAAACCCTGAGGTTCCATATTAAAGGCGGAACAAATCTTTTCTATCCAAGCACGCGTCCCATCAGGACCAATAGGAAAAGGTGCTCCAATTAACTGGCATTTACGACGCCGCATCAGAGTCGTCGCTGTACGGCTCAGAGAGGGATTCACGCCGCAAACATACACTCCCTTGCCTAATGATGGAAGTTCAGTATATCTCTGGGAGGGTAACCACCCCGATACCTGAATGGATTGACGTTTCGATTCCGGATTCGGTTGAGAAGCTACATTGAAGTTAGAGATCCAAAAAGAACTGAAGCATGATTCTTTAATTTCCGTCCCTCCGGATTAGCCCCCCCCGCTTCCGTCGTCGCAGTGTCAACACCCCCAACTAAATCCTGTTTCTGTTCGTGTCTAGATATGTCAAATTCCGGACACCGATGCGTCGTGGCAGCTGATACAGTATCCTCTCCCTGAGTAAAAGCATAATCCGATCCATTGGCCCGCGCAACTACAATTGGTACTCCAAGTTCGTTTTCTAGCTTGGGTGCTATGCCTTCTAGGTCCGTCTTTGTTATTTCCGTGGTACATGTGCCAATCCAAATAATGACACTAGGGTTTCTATCTCGTTTTATTTGGATACAAATTCTCTCCAATTCCCCTTGATCATTTAATTGGGCCGAGACGTCCCCCTCTTCCGACTCTGCCATTGCATAACGAGGTTCCGCAAGGATCGTAACTCCAAGAGCGTTCTGTAAGAAATAACCACAAGTCTTTGTACCTACCACTGGGGAAAAGCTGTCTTCGATCTTTTGATATAACCAAGCCACACAACTAATGGGGCAAGAAGTGTGATAATTTCCGGTTTCACATTCAAAAGTGAGAGTTTCGGGAGTCTTCGTGAAAGGGTTTCCTCAGAAAGGGTACACATACAAGAAATTTGCAGTTTCGGTTTCGAATCATCGTAAAAATCAAGCAGAATATCCTGTTGAGTTTGCTGGGCATTCCTCTGCCCCCCACCATCGGGATTCAGATAGAAATCGGAGAGCAGACTGAATAATTCTCTATCTGGAATTTCCCTTGGCACAACCCCTTCTGGTCGAGACAATATCTGATCCGCCACATTGGGATGGAAATCACAAACATAATTGAGATCTGATTGACATTCAGCCGTTTCAAACAATGTTTTCCCCTTCACCCTCGAGACCCGAATGTCCTCAATGAGAGGCAACACTTCCAGCACAGGCATCGGGCAGGCTTCTACATGTTTATCAATGAGATCTCTCCTAGATGTCCGATTCCCCACCAAACCTGCTAATCGCAATGGGTGGGTATGTGCCTTCTCCCTAACCGACGCAGCAATACGATTTGCTGCAAAAGGGGCATCGAATCCATATCCGTGATAATAATGCAATAATCCGCATGATTCGATGGAGCGGCAAAACCTCCACGGACTACGTCCCCTAAAACGTCGAATAGAGTAGTATCATATTCATAAGAAGCATTCGATTCTTTCGATGATTTAACCGTTTCTCCCACTACGTATCCCCCACACCAGCTCCCGCAGGTGGTCCCCCTGCTTCAACACGATCCACTCCGCCATAACCCTTATAAATGACATCTCAGGCCACACATCTTCATAGTGGTAATCCTTCGATTGCAAAGTGTCTATAATGGTAGGTATCAAGAATCCCGTGGGGGTGAAAGTACTATCATGTTTCGGGATCACATCAATTTGCAATACCCGTTTTCCGCGTCTCGCCAAAGCTATTGATATATTACAACTTGTTGTTGACTTAACCAATTCCACCCTTTCCATAAAAACTGCTACTTTCGTTTCGCAAAGCTCCGATTCATTTTCTTCATCCCGACTATCCCCCACTTCCCCCCCCTCCCCCTCACGTTCTCTTTCCCCTTTTTTCTTCATTTTTCACCCCTTATCCATACTTTCCCCCCGTAGACTCATTCATTCCATTTATGGATTCAAGTTTATGGATCCTCCACCCGCCTGCAATTATTGATATCGATACGGATCGTGGGTTCCATGGGCCGGGAGAGTATCTTCTTATTCATTCGGATTGATGATTGGTATTATTCTACTGCTAACTGCCTTCGTTTCTCTTGTCTCCTAAGAGTTTTTTTCTTCTCCTTTCCAAGATATTCCTTATACCTCTATAAGTATCCTGTGACTATTCTACTATGTTTTCCGGAAAAGGAGAAATAGAAACTAGTGATTGGTGATCGATCGATATGCATCTTGGGGTTGGGGGGGGGCGATCAATCACGACCAAGATCAACCATGACCGAGATCTTCCACACCAGCCCCCCCCCCGATTCGTAGGCTCTATCCGAGAAGGCAAAAGGGATTGCTATCATTACTGCTTCTTCCTATAATGAGAGTTAGGGTGTACGCGAGGTTCATGAAGTCTCGAAGAAAGCTTTGGGTCTTCGAGTGGTTAACGTCTTGCAGATCAAGGGGCGGCTCAAGGAACAAGAGTCTCTGGAAGTATATGGGATGAATCATCTGCCACTTTCCTCGGTAGCTCAGCAGTAGAGCGGTCGGCTGTTAACCGATTGGTCGTAGGTTCAAATCCCACCCGGGAAGATTCATCCATTTCCAGTAGGATAGAAGATAGTCTAGATGATGTACCTCCCTTCAATAGGGATAATACTTTCACTTACGTCAGGGGAGGGGGAGGTACCTCCTCATAATATATATCGTAGAAACCGATAGTATCTTTGAAGATTTACATTATCCACATTCGAGATTCTCAGTAATGAGGTAGTTCTCCCACACCCGTATGCCGAATCGGGACTATAACCATATAGTCGATCAACCGATAGAGGATTCAATATCATGCCTATTTTAAGCTTCTAATAATGGATAGAAGACTCCATACCCTCCCTTCTCTTGGCCAATCTAATGCTTCTAAGGATCCGAGTCTAGCGTCGCTTCTTCGAGAATCCCTACTCCAGAGTACTGAATGGTTGGGATAAGCAAATCAATCAATCTTTGTTTTGTCCTCGTCGGAGTCTAGATGTATCGAAGGCTTCTACTCGCTCGACTTGTTACTAGATTGTAAAACCGGAGATTCCACCCCCGGGAATTCTTCCCGATGGGGTTCCCCCCACAGGGGGGGATGTTCTGTCGGTGTGGATCCGTGACAATACCCCGTTCCGGAGTCCCAATCGGGACTATTCCCAACGGGGAATTCAACTCGAGGG
>NW_028239754.1:0-20000 GCF_047967505.1 Dipteris shenzhenensis | reverse complement strand
AGAACATTCCGTGGTCCTTGTGAGAGGCGGGAGGGTGAAGGACCTACCTGGTGTAAGATATCATATCGTTAGAGGAACTTTAGATGCTGTAGGAGTAAAGGATCGTAAGAAGGGGCGTTCCAGTGCGTTGCAGAACATTGTCGTAACTTGTATCATCGCAATGATTCCGTATCGGTTGTTCTGATATGTCAAATGCATAGCCGACCCGATAGTGGGAATGTTGCCAGGGGACCGAAGCCTGCTATTACGGAGATTGATTATTATCTTATTCGTGTGAAACAACTCGGTGTCCAGGGTATTGCATTCCAGTAAGTTGAGTCTTACCCGGACTCCCATTTATTTGGAAAATCTTCGAATGTCTTCTCTCTCTCAGAACGAGTTCGGACTACGATTATGGAGATTCAGTGGAGGTTTTGTGAACATTTGGTAATTGGATCAATAAACCCACGGACATTCTTGGTGAGATAAATGAAATACGGGATTTCCCTTCTCCTATTCGTGGGATGATGAAGAGGAAACGGATACTCAATGCCTAATGAGTAAATATGATTCATTGAAGTAACCCGAACTTACTTCAAGACTTTCTATTCAATCATATGGAAAGCTGCATTCGATGAAAGTCGCACGTGCAGTTTGGGGGGAGATCCTCGACTAACCGGCGGATCCACCCTACAATATGGAGTGAAAAAGCCCAAATAAGATTCTAAGATACAGTCGAGATAGAATCGGAATCCGACATATCTGTAAACTCATGTTACACCGGAGCAATGTAGCGAACAAAAAGAAAAATATAGAATCGGATCCGATTTATCGTAATCGATTAGTAAACATGTTGGTTGATCGTATTCTTAAAGATGGCAAGAAATCATTGGCTTATCAGATTCTCTATCAGGCTATGAAGCGGATTAAGGAAAAGACGAATAAGAATCCACTGTCTGTCCCGCGACAAGCAATACGTAGGGTAACTCCCGATATAGTAACAGAATCCAAACGTGTAGGTGGATCGACTTATCGAGTCCCCGTTGAAGTAGTACCTGCAGAAGGAAGAGCTTTGGCTATCCGATGGTTATTGATCGCGTGTCGAAAACGTTCAGGTCGAAGTATGGCTTTAAGATCAAGTGATGAATTAATGGATGCTGCCAGAAATTCTGGTAGTGCTGTACGGAAGAAGGAGGAGACTCACAAGGTGGCAGAAGCTAATAAGGCTTTTGCCCATTTCCGTTAGTTCCGGGTTCGTTTCAATCCACAACCTCTTATTGGTGGATTGAAACCTTCTACTCCGGAGCGCAGGGTATTAGGAATCAAGATACGCCAGAAGCATATGGATAAGCAGAAATTAAATAATGGGAGAAAGAATATCCAAGTCATAGGGGAAATTTTGTCACTGGTATAGTACCTCATGAAAAAGAGAAAGACTAGTGTCGAATCGTAAAGTCCATAACATCATCGACATGATCAACATGATCGACATGACCAAAGTGATCGACGCAATCGACGCAATCAACATGATCGACATGATCGACATGACTAGAATGATCGACACAATCGACACAATCGACATGATCGACATGATTGGCACTGCCCGCATCCCCGCGACTCCCACCATTCTCAACTATCTCCGCCTGGGGCGGACTACTCACCTCGGGGGGGGGGGGGGATGTCAGGCAACGCCAGCAGATATTTATCCTGTATGTCCCTCACCTCGAATCGATGATTGAGTCGTAGTACATCTAAGGCAAAGCTGGCATCTCCCATGATGTACTCGAGGAGCCGAACTAACGTTGACTTTCCCGTGGTTTATGATAATAAAAGGGAAATGCGTCTGAAAAGAGAGTCAAGGTTTGAAGAAGTATCGTGCGAAAACAAAGGGAAGTCTTCCCGTTTCTTCGGATATTCAATCAATATTAGATTAGTTGACACAGGTGGGATTCTGTGATATACTATGGATCAACAGGCTCATCAGCTTGGGTAATCACCAATCGTTTCGAAAACCAAAAATTACCACGACCGCAACTTTAGAAAGACGCGAAAGCGCAAGCCTATGGGGTCGCTTCTGCGACTGGATCACCAGCACTGAAAACCGTCTTTACATCGGATGGTTCGGTGTCTTAATGATTCCCACCTTATTAACCGCAACCTCTGTATTCATCATTGCTTTCATCGCAGCTCCCCCTGTAGATATCGATGGTATTCGTGAGCCTGTCTCCGGTTCTTTGCTATACGGAAACAACATTATCTCCGGTGCTATCATTCCTACTTCTGCAGCTATCGGTTTACACTTCTACCCAATCTGGGAAGCAGCTTCCGTTGATGAATGGCTATACAATGGTGGTCCTTACGAACTGATCGTTCTTCACTTCCTACTTGGTGTAGCTTGCTACATGGGTCGTGAGTGGGAACTTAGTTTCCGTTTAGGCATGCGTCCTTGGATTGCTGTTGCGTACTCAGCTCCCGTTGCAGCTGCTACCGCTGTGTTCCTGATCTACCCAATCGGTCAAGGAAGTTTCTCTGACGGTATGCCCCTAGGAATTTCTGGTACTTTCAACTTCATGATCGTTTTCCAGGCTGAGCACAACATCCTTATGCATCCCTTCCACATGTTGGGTGTAGCTGGCGTATTCGGCGGCTCTCTATTCAGTGCTATGCATGGTTCTTTGGTAACTTCTAGTTTGATCAGAGAAACTACTGAGAATGAGTCTGCTAATGCAGGTTACAAGTTCGGTCAAGAGGAAGAGACCTACAACATCGTAGCTGCTCACGGTTATTTTGGCCGTTTGATCTTCCAATATGCCAGCTTTAACAATTCTCGCTCTCTGCACTTCTTCTTAGCCGCTTGGCCCGTAGTAGGCATCTGGTTTACTGCCTTGGGTATCAGCACCATGGCATTCAACTTGAATGGTTTTAACTTCAACCAATCCGTGGTTGATAGCCAAGGTCGTGTTATTAACACCTGGGCTGATATCATCAACCGTGCTAACCTAGGTATGGAAGTTATGCATGAACGTAACGCTCATAATTTCCCTCTAGACTTAGCTTCTGTTGAAGCTCCTTCTGTAAACGGATAATACCTGTCTGGTCGTGCAGCATCACTAAATACCAAACCTCGCATAAGGTTTGGTATTTAATGGAGATTCGTCCGATGGAATGAATAGAAATAATAGTAATATCTCGCCATAATCTTACAATTATCAGTTTCCAATCTTGGATTCTGGGGAATCTTTGAAACACCCTTCTAGGATTACAGAGAATGGGAATCAAAGATATTCTCATTCTGATTAGCGGAACGCTTGTAGTCCCGTACCCACTGGAATAGATTGAGAATACATTTTTCACCTAACATATTTTTTCTTGTATTAATATATAGACGAATAATACGTACGCGCATCGAATGAATGACCCTAGTAGATCTTGTTCTCTCCCAGTTAAGAAAGCTGAATAGGGAAAGTAGGGGGCGGACGTAGCCAAGTGGATCAAGGCAATGGATTGTGGATCCATCACGCGCGGGTTCAATCCCCGTCGTTCGCCCATCAGGTTGGAGAACTCGTCTTTATCACTCGGAATAAAATAAGTTGATGAGGAGATAGATAAGACATAGATAGGTTTCTTCAACAATTCGAGATTCCCGAGACAGCTTCAGGTAGGTACGAATACACCCACAAATCACCACATCGAAAGTACTCACTCCATTGGGCCTTGAATCTTTCGATATTATCTATATAATGGAATGTGAGAGGTGGGTAGTATCTACCACATATAGATAAAGTGAAGAGAGATCATGAGGTAAGAGAAGTGGGAGAAGAAAAAGTAAGAAGTCCAGATTTATTCTCTGAAGTTCCGAAGTTAGCAGAAACCGATGGATTCCACTACTCATTTGAATCATTGAAAAATCAAGATCTAGGGGAATTTCTAATTGGTCTATTCTCCAGTTATGAACCCTCCATCAAATTATTTGACTTATGAATTCTGAGTTCAATCTTTTTACGGAATCTGCGCGATTCAATGAAGCGGGGTAATAGCGTGACTCCGGGAATCCTGATGTTACTAACAATACCAATTCCTATGCATCGTTCAGGTGAGAGAAATTTGATCGAAGGAGGTTCTATAGATCTAGCGAAACTAATTAATAGAACTGGTGGAGTAGTAAAAAAACCAGCAACAAATTCTGTTGAATCCTTCTATCCTCTTTCTCTATCAATAAGATGCTCACCTGCTGAAAAGGATAGAAAGGGAAAGACACGTAATTCTTACTATTCGGATTCAAACGGAAATATTTCCACAACTTCGACGAGGGAAGAACCGCAAGTTCCCATATATAGTGCGATGGATCCTTCGGTTTCAGATGGATGGAGGGTCCGGCTGATGAGGGATCCACTCCCCATCAAGAATATATCCAGAGATGTGACTGAGAGGATTGAAAAATCACTGGGGGATAAGAATCTAGAAGATTCAAATGAGTTTTTTGAATTCTATATAAATGTGATACTTCGTAAGGATGACTGTTACTAAAATGATTCTGATTCGTTACTTCTCCGGAAAATCCATGACAAGCAAAGGGTTAATTGGCTACAAACAGCAACATTAAGAAGCGATTCCTTCATTCCCGTAATATCGGACTTTTGGGACAAAATGTTACTCGAATCCAGGGATTCAGTAGATCGGCAGGGAGATGAATCACCGTTCTATTCCGAGCGGAAGGGTCTCTCCAATTTGTCTCTATTTCCACCCCATAAGAATACAATGTCATCTCGTGATGGTGTATCCCTATCCTATAGCGATATAAGAGATTGGTTAAATTCCATTGACGAGGGGAGTTGGACACTATTCCGGGATTACGCCGATTTTTATATGTGGCATTCCTGTCACCAAAGTCCTTCTCCATGGAATAAGGATGAGCGCGAATTGAATCTAACGAGATCTCTCTTAGAAAAGAGATTTATCGAACTTGATTATCTATCGGATAATCAATTACTCACTGAGGTACCAAGTATATTACTAGAAATTTCCTGTGGTTTCTCGAAGTATGTCTCCTCACAAATAGAGACATCTAGAGAATTGGAGGCTTTTCATAGCAACTCAAGGGATGAGTCTGATTCCAGAAATCAGAAGGTTGGGAAGGAGATACCTATCGAAGATACTTGTTTATCTAGTTGAAGTGAGGAGAGAAATCCAGAATATGATTCAATGAAAAGATCTGGAAATGGCTTTGTAGGCAGTTACTCTCCGGAGGAAAGAGCAATATCCACTGATGATTCTCCAGAGGCGGTGAGTCACGGCTTTTCAACAGAATCATCTATACATGAACTAGGTATGGGTCCCACCGCCGATGGAACTCCTATTAAGACATATTTGGCAGAAGAATGATATAAGAATTCCGTGTCTTTCGGTATCGGAAGAATATCTCATTTATGGAAAGTAGAGAGAGATTGTCGGCATTTTACACTCGACTCTCCTTTATTGTTGGGAGATCCTTTCTCCCCTTCTGTAGCGGGAATAGCAGAAAATGATTCCAATAAATGTATTGATTCTTCCTAGAATCGTAAGTGGTTCTTCCAATTATTGGGGTTAGATTCCCACGGAAATGAGGGGGAATTTTCTATTCTACACGCCTATTCACAACTAATAAATGAATCAAGAAACCGACTGACTGGATTTCTTTTAAGAGTTAAAAAATCGAATTTGATTTCCAGTAAGGTAAGAATTGGTAGTAGTAGCGAGGAACCTAGGAAAGCCTTTCTATCGAGAGGAGATCTATCATTTGGTGGAATACTTGACGAGGAATCAGAGATGCAAAATGGCGCATACTTCGATCTTGATAAGATTATTTCAAACCGTTTAGAGATCCTTTTCGATGTACCTGTAGAAAGAACTGATGGAAGTGAAAATCCTACTTTTTCAGATGAATCGGGAGAGGGAGGTAACATATCTTCAACATACTCTCTAGTTAGGGTATATGAACGAAATAGGTTAATATCTCTCTACTCAGTATACACGCTCTTTTCGCGTGACTATTTCTGTACATTAGCTAGTGAATATCTATCCAGAATCAACTATCAATTGGGTAGCCGGGAGGGGGGCGAGGGATCTACTGGTGTAACAAGAATTGCAATTGAATAGAGATTATTGGAATGGAGGGGTAACATAGAGCGTTTGTTGCATGAATGTATTATTTCCCCAATTGATGAATATCCAGATGTTCGGTCAAATGTGCACAGGTGGCTTGATACAATCAGAGACTTGTCTTTTTCCCCTTCCAAGAGAGTATTCGCAGAAATAAGATCCGACTTAGGTAGATCAATCTATGATCTGTCGATATTAGCACTAAATAATATTGGTATCACTATTCGTAGTACGGCTGGGAGGAACAACAAGTATCCCAAGGAATTTACCAATATATCATCTATTTACCGAATCATTATTCCCAAGTATATTAGTGAAGAAGCTTCGACAGATGGGATTGATTATCTTGTCTATAAATTGAACAATATAGATTATCCACTGCTTGATTTCCTTCTGAGTTCACTCAACCTCGATGAGAAGATATCCTTTCTCAAGAGAATCTTCGGTAGAAAAGATAGTTTCTTCATCGAGTCCGGATTGTTAATGGATGAAGAATCGGTAGGCTCCTCAATCTTCCTAAAACCCGCAGTTAATCCATTTCTTGTTGAATCATCCTGTATCGAATGTATTGGAACAAAACTCCCGAATGGTGCTTATTCCGCTACGGGAAGGCAGGATTGGGATCTGTTTCTGGATAATTTGAATTATGGGAAAGGTTCGAATAGGAATATTGGGAGTATTTCGGGATCCATTTCCGATGAAGTAGATACACCAAACTTTATAGATTACTCGCATTTACCCGTATTGAACTGTGCCGGAAGGGATTTTATCTCAATAATCAGAAGAAGGGATTCGTTGGTTGGAGGATACAGCAGTAGTTACTCTGACATCTTAGAGAATTCGTATACGGGCTCCGGTGATGAAGTCATCCCATCTCTTGAAATAGGATCCTTAGATACAAAAAATATCACTTCATCTATTCAATCCCAAGTGTCTGATTCGTTGTTACCCAATTCCTCGCAACGAACGGAAAGGGAAACTATTGATCATATACTCGCAACAACCGAATCGACTCCATCTGATCTGGATGAATCTGCGATACCACCACTAACTCATTCAGATAGATTTCTTGACTCTATTTCGGATCTAAGAGGACTACTGACGGGGTTGAACTTATCTCCTCGCGAAACGGGAGATTCGTCTCTATCTTCATGTGGTAGCGATGGAAATTACTTGGAAAGAACATTGATAAACTCTAAGCTATCGGCTGATTGGCGATCTCGACCCCGTCTCAAAAATTCGGGAGTGGATCAAGTCGATTCGGAGGGATCCATTGAGAAGAGATCAAACTCGAGGAATGATTCTATTGGGAATCAATTCTATCAAAATGATTCACACATTGGTTATTTTTGGGAATCAGAAGAATCTGAGACGCTTTATTGGTCAAAGAAATTCTCATTATGCAGCAGTGTAGCATCAAGATCTCCAACAGGATTAACTGGAGAGAAGGTTCTGTACGAAAATACGAGGCTTGCAGATACACGTGTCTAAAAAGAACCTATTCTTCCATCTCATCTCATTAATTTCGATGAGTTATCAAAGGATTTAAACAAATATAAGATCTCTTGGATCTTTTGGAGAGACAATATCTGCGAGAAATGGAGCCCATTCGGAGAATATATACCTCGGTTTTTCACCCCTAACTGGTGGAGATACTTTTATGATCTGATTAGAGAGATATATCCAGAAATAGTACTCAAAGTAAGTGATGACTTGAATTACACTTTCCCCGGAATTACGGAAAGAGTTGCTGAGGATATAGGTAATGCTAGAGCTTGTTTATCGTTAAGCCTAAGATCAAGATTCAGAAACGATTCCATCAGTAACGTATTATCTAAAATAGATCTCTCTATTTTCGAAGAAATTACTAACTAAACGCAGGTGTCGCATTCGAGATGGTCAGTCTTTAGATTTTCGAATAAGTATGCCCCATCCTACCTCGTTTTCTCGATATTATTTGTTCTTGCATTTCTCAAGCATTATTTATCTGCTGTTTCGGGTTCCAATTCCCCTCACTTGTGGAAACGTTTCAATATCACCGGATATTTAATAGACCCAATGCGTGGGTTTTATCTGGAAAAGGTAATGTATTCTCCCTCGACAAGGTAAATGTAAACGAAAGATCTACTGATACATTCCCTGAAGAGATTCCTGAATTATACAAATAATATAATCTTCTATTACCTTGTGAAAAATGAACTAGATTCGTGGATACTTCGTAGGAAAAGCTCCGACACCCTTAAGATTAATAAACAATTACTGACTCAATATCTAGTGACAAATAAAACTATTTCCAAGTATGAATCGAAATTAAATTCCAATTACGATTCATTGAGCGGTGGGATTAATCACGAACCCACCCCAGAAGAAGGATCTAATCTTTTGTCATACCTACTTCGGATTCGTCAAAATGATCTATCAAATTACGAGATCTGTGAGTTGGATCCTGCGGAGAAGTGGGCTCTTCTTGCCCTTGAAAGAAATATTCTCCTTTCAGCGACAATGAGACGAAAAGGCATTCCGAATATTCCATGTCGTGACGTACCTATTTTGCTTTCATCAGGATTATTACCATCTGAAGGAGTTCCACTAGTAGGACCCATAGAAACTGGACGATCTTATGTAGTTAGGGATATAGCATCCAATTCCTACTTTCCGTCGGTGAGACTGCCATTGAGGAAGTTGTTATACAACAGATCATATTTCAATAATGTACGTGGGACTTTCATTTCGAAACAGAGCGTAAACCGATTGAATCTTATTTTTGCAATAGCAAAAGAGATGTCTCCCTGTACGATATGGATTCAAGACATTCATGAGTTGAATGTTAATCGCCTGTATCACAGATTAGAAGCCGATCCCAGATTCTTACTCTGCCTAATATTGAGGAGTATCGGTAATGGGCGCAGGAATCCTTGCATTCGCAAGAATCTCGTTATTGCTTCGACTCATGTACCTGCAAAGGTAGATCCAGCTTCAATAGCTCCGAATTGGTCGAACTAATTGATAAATCTCCGAGGGTCTAACAGGCGTCAGCGTCAAAAAGAATTGTCAATTCTCTCGCGTGTCAAAGGCTTTGAAATAGAAGCTGATCCCTCTTTTCTCGAAGGTACTGGGTCTGGAACTACGGGTTATAGCAAACGAGATCTATTTTCTCCTGCTAATGAAGCATTATTAATCACTACTTCTAGAAGAAGAAAGATTGTATCCGATAGTGCAATTAAATTAGCTTTACGTAGACAAAATTCAATTGTTACGTATATAGGTAACGGAATCCGATTCGGTTCTGGATATGAAATACTTCCTTACAATATAGGAAAAGCTATTCTGAAAAATGGTTTGATAGATACTTCCCCTGCAGATCCCTCATTTATTGGTAGTAATACACTGAAGAAGAGGTTTTACCACTTGTATAACTGGTATTTGGAACCTTTAATAACCGAGTCAACAATTAAGGAATTCGCTATACTTCCGCATATCTTAGGGCTATTGGCCGGATTAGCAGCTCGTGATCCTTGGTTCGGAATGGATATGAGAGAGGAAGAGAATCTCGTTGTTATTGATAAAGTTGTAGAGAATGATTCTAACTTAGCCTGTGGTATCTCGGAAAACCTTTTGAGGGATTTCTTATGTTCAGAAATCTGTAGAAGTAGAAGTCAATTCGCTAATAGTCCTCCTCTTCCTTCTTCCATCGAACCCAGGTATTCTCCAGATATAATCTCTGCGAGTCGTTCTTATAAATCTACAAAGAAGGGGGTGTCTAAGATTCCAACTGATTCTGAAATGGAACAGTCGAGTGAAGTAGACTCGATTCCGAAGGAAGTGTCGCGTGGGATTACTTGGTCCCCCAAATTTTGGCGTTTTGGTTTCATGCGAAGTGGCAGTTATGAATCGATAAGAGTATTATCCGAATCGAATAATTTGTATAATTCGATCTTTTTTCATCGGAATCAGGATCAAATCCCCCAACGGGATTTCGAATTGAATAAGATTAAGTCTAGTGGAAAGAAATCGCATAAGAGAAAAGGATATCTTTTCAGTTACAAGAGAGCCTCGGGTAAATCGAGACAAAGAGACATTAAAAGATTAGAAAATTAATTGGATAATCTATCATTACGCGAGCAATTTCTTGAATTAGGAATCCCCAACTCATCTAATCAATACGAAACGCAATGTAATCGATCCGATGAACCAATTCTATTCCTGGGGGGGCGCTTCACCTGGGATCCCATGCTTCTATCTCAGCCGGATCATAACATTCCCTCTTCACGTCATAGTTTATTAGCGAAACAAGAACTGGTACGGAGGCTTTATGTTACTTACGGTACGAGGAGGGAGCGCGAGAAACATTTCTCAAATGAAAAGATTAGAAATTTCTTTCTTCTTCGTGGATATGACCGGAAATCGATAACTGAATTATCTACCAAGCGGTGGAAGAATTTCCCTTCGGGTGAAGAACGACACTTTGAATACGTCAAAGAAACCTAATTCATGCATATATATTTGCAATACCCGCAGATATTTGTTCCTATTCACTCGTATCAAAGCATTCCAATGGAAGATTTGCAAGAGCGATTCCTTCGTTTCAGGCTTATGGTTCATAGAGATAGATGGATGAGACGGAATCGTCACTCATCCAAAGATTTTCTCATTCATAACATGTTGTTTGAAAGTTACCACTACCTATTCAATCTATTTCGATTTAGTGGGACGTCACCGGATCGAATAACAAGACAATTATTGAATGGGAATTCGATATCGCATCATAAAATCTCGGATATTCTTGACTCAGTCTGGATCCCTAGCAATATATAGGGCTATTCAGGATTCGAATTGGTGAAAGGAAGATACATCTTTTCCCCTTACTGATGCAATAACTTCTGCTTATAGAATTCCGGATAATTACTAAGTTATAGATCACCTTCGGAGTCTTCCTATTCGGGAGATGGAAGCAACATTCGAAATCAAGAAGGAGTAGGAATCTCTTATATGGAAAATGTAGGAAGTAGTTCGTAGAGGACGTAGTAGTTTTCCAACATCCTTATCGGAACAAATCCTTGATGAAGATGTCGATCCATTCTGTTTGAGATTCTCCGGAGATTCAATTTCTCGGTGATCAACGGTAATATGGGGAGGAAGGAGGGGCATTCCCCTCATTCATCTTTACATTCCAAAAATTCATTCTAAAGTTTGGATTTTCCCGTATCCAACTAGATAATCAGGATTTCAAGTCCTTTCCATTGTTTCCATTGGAAGGGCTCTAAGGACCCCGGGTCCTTAGGGGATGGACCATCTAACCGAATCCCAAAATTTTAGTTCATTCAAATTCACTAATAGGGATTCTTGGTGACATCCTAACTAATGCCCCGACTAACTACTAGGATTTCTGGTCCTAGTCCAGATACTGGGGTCTCGTGACGCAGTTTCATCACACTCTAATTGGCTACTACGACTTTCAGTCCCACCTCAGGTACTAGGATTTTTAGTCCCCTCGAAGGATTTCAAGTCCCCCGTCTTCTTCAAGGATTTCCAGTCCTGTCTTCTTCAAGGATTTGAAGTCCCCTGATAAGGATTTCTAGTCCCGTTGAAAGACCTACTTGGATCTCCTCGAATCTCGGGATTCTGAGTCCCAGCCTCACTTGAGAAAGAAGCAGAAGGTGTTTCCTATTCGATACCTAATACTTCATATCCAAATCCCCGGACGGCGGAGAATTCTGGTCTCAATAATCAACAATCGGAGGATTTGCATCCCCATGTTTGAGGGTTGGGCACTGGAAAGACCAGAATCCTCCGAGGATTTTTCTTCCTATTGGGAGTTTGGGAGGCACCGGAGAGACCACTTGTCTCTCGAATCGAGGAGGTATTTCGAGTGCTCATTTGGGAGATAAGCAAATCAATTGAATGTGAATCTTTAGTGGTAGAGAGAATAAATCTTTGATAAATCTTTTAGTATATAAGGGTTCGATCTGAATAAGGGTACGAGACCTTCTGCCCCGAGGAAGTATTTCGAGTGCTCATTTGGGAGATAAGCAAATCAATTGAATGTGAATCTTTAGTGGTAGAGAGGATAAATCTTTGATAAAGCTTTTAGTAGATAAGGGTTCGATCTGAATAAGTGTACGAGACCTCCTACCCCGAGGAGGTACTCATTTGGGAGATAAGCAAATCAATTGAATGTGAATCTCTAGTGGTAGAGAGGATAAATCTTTGATAAACCTTTGAATAGATAAGGGTTCGATCTGAATAAGGGTACGAGACCTCCTACCCCGAGGAGGTACTCATTTGGGAGATAAGCAAATCAATTGAATGTGAATCTCTAGTGGTAGAGAGAATAAATCTTTGATAAACCTTTGATAAAGCTTTTAGTAGATAAGGGTTCGATCTGAATAAGGGTACGAGACCTTCTGCCCCGAGGAGGATTCGGACCTCCACGCTCTTCAGCACCAAATTTTGAATCTGGCGTGTCTACCATTTCACCATCGAGGCTCTACTCCTTATTCCTTACCTTTTTACTTCCCACCACCCCATCTTTCTCTATGGATGGGGTCCGGAATATGTTTCTATCAATTCGATCCTAGTCCCTCATCAAAAGCAACCCTTTACTTATTTTTCCCAATCTTATTTCTTCGTCTCTCTATATCGAAAAGGATTTCCAGTCCCCTGGAGGGACTTCTAGTCCCCCTGCTGAAGGATTTATAGTTCTCTCCAAGGATTTTCAGTCCTCCTGTTGAAGGATTTCCAGTCCCCGGGAAGAAAAAAGGATCCATAAATTTGTTCTGTATCGATTCCATCCCAGCTCCTCGTCAAGAGCAAACCCTTTCTCCTCCTCTACCGATCCTGTTTCTTCGTCTCTCTCCATCTATAAGGATTTGAAGTCCTGTCTTATTCAAGGATTTCCAGTCCTCTTCAGGGATTTCAAGTCCCCCGTCTTATCCAAGGATTTATAGTCCTCTTCAGGGATTTCAAGTCCCCTGTCTTATCCAAGGATTTATAGTCCTCTTCAGGGATTTCAAGTCCCCTGTCTTATCCAAGGATTTATAGTCCTCTTCAGGGATTTCAAGTCCCCTGTCTTATCCAAGGATTTATAGTCCTCTTCAGGGATTTCAAGTCCCCTGTCTTATCCAAGGATTTGAAGTCCTCTTAAGGGATTTCAAGTCCCCTGTCTTATTCAAGGATTTCCAGTCCTGTCTTATCCAAGGATTTATAGTCCTCTTAAGGGATTTCAAGTCCCCCGTACTCTTCAGGGATTTCAAGTCCCCCGTACTCTTAAGGGATTTCAAGTCCCCCGTACTCTTAAGGGATTTCAAGTCCCCCGTACTCTTAAGGGATTTCAAGTCCCCTGTCTTATCCAAGGATTTCCAGTCCCCTGAGAAGGATTTCAAGTCCCCCGCCCCCGATAAGGATTTCAAGTCCCCCGCCCCCGATAAGGATTTCAAGTCCCCCGATAAGGATTTGAAGTCCTCTTCAAGGATTTTCAGTCCCCTGAGAAGGATTTCGAGTCCTTTGAGAAGGATTTGAAGTCCCCTGAGAAGGATTTCAAGTCCCCTTTCTTCTTTAAGGATTTGAAGTCCTCTTCAAGGATTTTCAGTCCCCTGAAGAGGATTTCAAGTCCCCTGTCTTCTTTCTTTAAGGATTTGAAGTCCTCTTCAAGGATTTTCAGTCCCCTGAAGAGGATTTCAAGTCCCTTTTCTTCTTTAAGGATTTGAAGTCCTCTTCAAGGATTGTCAGTTCCCTGAAGAGGATTTCAAGTCCCTTTTCTTCTTTAAGGATTTGAAGTCCTCTTCAAGGATTGTCAGTTCCCTGAAGAGGATTTCAAGTCCCTTTTCTTCTTTAAGGATTTGAAGTCCTCTTCAAGGATTGTCAGTTCCCTGAAGAGGATTTCAAGTCCCCTGTCTTCTTTAAGGATTTGAAGTCCTCTTCAAGGATTTTCCGTCCACTGAAAAGGATTTCAAGTCCAAGGATTTCCAGTCCCCTGGAAGGGTCTATGAATCGGACTAGATACATTATACAAAATCAAACCGTCAAATGCAAGACCTAATTCTCCTTGTTATCTATCACTCTCGCTCGGATCTCCCTCAGTGAGGGAGATTTGACGATCGAGAAGGATTTCAAGTCCAAGGAAGATTTTCAGTCCCCTCGAAAGGATCTATGAATTCGACCCATTTCTATTATAGCTAAGAAAACTGTCGAGCGCAAGACCTAATTTTCCTTGTTATCTATCAATCTCGATCGGATCTCCCTCAGTGAGGGAGATTTGACGAGAAAGATCTCAATTCCAAAGATTTTGAGTCCCCTCGAAAGGGTCTATGAATTCGACCCATTTCTATTATAGCTAAGAAAACTGTCGATTGCAAGACCTAATTTTCCTTGTTATCTATCAATCTCGTTTTGAGATCCCTCGGTCTCAGTAGAGGGAGACTTTGACGAGAAAGATTTCAAGTCCAAGGAAGATTTTGAGTCCCCTCGAAAGGGTCTATGAATTCGACCCATTTCTATTGTAACTCAGAATGCCGTCGATTGCAAGACCTAATTTTCCTTGTTATCTATCAATCTCGATCGGATCTCCCTCAGTGAGGGAGATTTGACGAGAAAGATCTCAATTCCAAAGATTTTCAGTCCCCTCGAAAGGATCTATGAATTCGACCCATTTCTATTGTAACACAGAATGCCGTAGAGCGCAAGACCTAATTTCTTGGATTTGATTTCAATTCCAGGGGACCGCCATGGGCCTTAATTTGTTATCGCTGCAAAATCGTCCTGACGATAAGGAGTCGATTCCAAGTTAAGGGATTTAACGTCCCCTGGACTAACTATGAATCATAGATGTACTATCAAAGTCCAGAGGATTGTCGCTGCAAAATTGCCCCTGTCCAAGAATTTACAGTTCACTAGGAAATCATAGCTAGATCAATTATAGCTAAGAAAACTGTCGATTGCAAGACCTAATTTTCCTTGTTATCTATCAATCTCGATCGGATCTCCCTCAGTGAGGGAGATTTGACGAGAAAGATCTCAATTCCAAAGATTTTGAGTCCCCTCGAAAGGATCTATGAATTCGACCCATTTCTATTGTAACTCAGAATGCCGTCGATTGCAAGACCTAATTTTCCTTGTTATCTATCACTCTCGTTTTGAGATCCCTCGGTCTCAGTAGAGGGAGATTTGACGAGAAAGATTTCAAGTCCAAAGATTTTGAGTCCCCTCGAAAGGATTTCTGAATTTGATCCATTGATAGTGTACATCAGAATGCCGTCGAGCGCAACCCCCGTTTCTATTAAATTGAAAGAATCTGCGGCGGAAAGAAGAATTGGTCTCTTTTGCTTTCTTCTAGAAGTCTGAAGGCAACCCCGCCTTGAACGTACAGGTATCGGATGAAATGACTTATCCATTAGACGAAATTGGAGCATGGAATTCATCGGGAAGCGACCTGAATTGCTACGGAGCAGAAGACTGGGGGTGTGAACCGAATCATTTACACAACCGCTCCCATATGGGAATCACTTAGTCGCATGTACCATTAGGAGGGTTCAATCCTTGTAGTACTGCAAAGGATTGAACAATATTATGGATACCATCAGGAAATACTTATATCTCCTCCGGAAGAGACGAATGATCATTGGGAGGCGCGTGATCATTTCTCCGACACTGTTTCATCACCAATTACGGAAATGGACTAGTTGGAGCGACGGAAGTGGCTTTGGATACAAATCATTCAGAAAGATTCCATTATTTCATGTGACAACTCAAAATAGGTCTGGAATGAGGTATTCCGTGTAATCTCGATGATGGGATCCATTGATATACCCAGTAGAGTTGATGCTGGTACACGAACAATCATAGCTATTTCAATGGAACTCTTCGAAATCGAAGTAGATGGAGAAACTAATGGATCCTGTATGTAAATTGTTGATGTGTCACCCCCTTCGGTGAACATTAATTTAATTATCTTCGGATAGTGATATATAGAAATGACACTTGTAATGGGAGCTACCAGAACTAATGGGTACGAGCCAGCTTTCCATCCATGCCAGAAGGGGTAGGGTTTACCGGAAAAACCTGCTAATGGAGGGATACCCCCTGGGGATGGTAAACGTATAACTAGAGAGAATGTTAGAACAGGATCCTTCATGTATGGTCCCGCATAATCCCTAATGTTATCAGTTCCGGTTCGTGAACCAGATAAAGTGATGCGAGCGAAAGTCCCTAGATTCATGAATATGTAGATAGAAGTATAACTTATCATACTCGCATAGCCATTATCAGGATCCGCAGCAAGTATTCCAATCAGAATATATCCGATTTGGCTTATGGAGGAATATGCTAGCATACGTTTCATGCTTGTCTGAGTAACAGCAATTAGATTCCCCAATACCATGCTAAGGGTAGCTAATATTCCCAAAGCGAGATGCCATTCACTGGATAGGTATGAGAAAGTAATACCGAGGAGTCGTGTAGATAAAGCTAGAGCTGCTACTTTGGAAGTAGCAGAAAAAGAAGCAACGACTGGTGTAGGAGAGTTAGAGTCGGAGAGGAGATCCTCGATCTTCCCGCTCATTCAGAACCGTGCATGAAATTCTCACTTCACACGGCTCCTAGTTCGTAAGAGATTTCTAAGCTCCCAGAACCTTCCCCGTGTGTGTATCAAATCCACTTCTTCCTCGGTAATTCAATATGAGTAATAATTGGTAGCTTCTCGGGAAATCCCCTATCAGTGATTCCTTTTTAAAATGGTAGTTACCAACGTGGATACCTAATTACATCAAACGTGAGTGACGGGACCTTAAAGATTATACTGTATTATACCACAAGTGGGATTAACTAGCATCCATGGCTGAACGGTCAAGGCACCCAACTCATAATTGGCGAATTCGCAGGTTCGACTCCTGTTGGATGCAAACAAATGGGGGGAGAGGGTTTCATTCGGGTGACAAAGTGAGTAACCGAAATAGGGAGGTGGAGTATAATGGGTTCCGAAAACTATACGGGAACCAAGAAGTGGAAGCAATTATGAATTCGGATAGTAAGAGAGTTTGTTTGAATTGGAAGAGCTAAAGGGACACGAGAAAAATTATGGATAAATTGATAAATCAGATACTTACTGAAAAAACTATTCCTCCATTGCAACGAAACCAGTATACCTCCGATGTGAATCCAGAATCGAACAAGACTGAAGTCAAGAATTGGATTGAGCAACTTTTCAACGTTAAAGTAAGACACATGAATAGTCACCGACTACCAGATAGAAGGCGTAGGGGTAGAGCGTCCGGGTCGATGCATCGTAAGAGAATGATTATTACGCTTCACAAAAATGATTCCATTCCGCTATTTCTGAGCAAGTAACCCCCGCAAATTTCACTAACGACAAGGAGGAAGAGGAGATATGGTTATCTGATTATATAAAGCCTATACGCCTGGCACACGCAATAGATCCGTTTCAAGTTTTGAAGAAGTGACGAGATGTAAATCCCGGAAAGGACTGACTCGTGGTAGTGGACCAAGGAGCGGACGTACTAGTGGAGGGACTATTACTGCTAGGCATAGAGGAGGTGGTCATAAACGACTATATCGTGAAATTGATTTCCGACGGAATAAAAAAGATGTTGTTGGAAGAGTGGCAAGTGTCGAGTACGACCCCAACCGCAATGCATACATATGTCTCGTGAATTATGTGGATGGTGAAAAGAAACATATCTTACATACTTGAGGGGTAGAAATCGGAGACACTGTAGTATCCAGCCCCGAAGCATCTATTTCAAGTGGAAATGCCCTACCTTTGAGTGCGACTCGAATAAGTGATTCACGTATTCGGAAATAACCGATTGGATTTAGGGTTGAGTCCATAAACCCAACACTAGACTCGAGATTCTTGGATCTTCCGAGGTGGACTTCGATAGGGAAACCGAGGAGGGACAATAGCGGGTGGTCAGGTGTAATAGTATCAAATAGCTATTAACCTGCAGAGGTAGGATAATATGGAGAGAACTGGATGGTCTCGAACAGGGACAAGAAATCAAAGGGGCATCCTCTGTTCGGTGTGGCCGAAAGGCAGAGGAAACGGGTCACTCGCCGCGTTCGGTATGACGGTCAAAGGCAGAATCGAAGCCACGAAGCGGAGTGAGAATGAGTCTCCCGGGGGGACTCAATCCCGGTATTGAAAATGTCTCCTAAGTTATCTAGAACATCAAATGATGTTGGCGTGAATGACTGAATTCATTGATTCTGTTGCTGAATGAGTTGCGAGACAGAAGCCAGATGCCGGTGGAGAACCCGAGGGTGTAGAAAAAGCTGGATATGCGAGTTTACCCTAGAACTGGTACTTTCATTTCTCGTTGGCGACATCCGGCGAGGATATCGCCTTCTGTATCCGGAAAGCTGTATGCTTTGAAAAGGGCTCGTACAGTTTGGGAAGAGATTCTATCCCGAATACTGGGGAGTAAAGGGTCTACTTCAACCAAGATACCTCTAGGTACGGTCATACATAACGTAGAAGTAATACCCGGGAGAGGTGGATGATTAGTTAGAGCGGCTGGTGCTACGGCAAAAGTGATTGCAAAGGAAGGTTGATTGGCTACATTAAGATTACCCCCCGGCGAGGTTCGTTCAGTATCTCAGAATTGTTTAGCTACTGCGGGACGAGTCGGAAACGTCGACATCAATAATGAGGGTTCGGGAAAGGCTGGATCTACGCGGTGGTTAGGTAAACGTCCAAAAGTGAGGGGTACAGCTATGAATCCCGTCGATCATCCGCATGGGGGGGGGGAAGGCAGAACACCCATCGGTAGGAAGAAGCCATTAACTCCATGGGGTTGTACGGCACTCGGAATGAGGAGTCGGGAAAGCGGTAGATACAGCAATCCGTTCATCCTTCGCCGCCGTAAAAGTAATTAATTGGTAGAAAGACTGGGTGGAGGGTAATTAACTATGGCACGTCCACTCAAGAAGGGTCCTTTTGTAGCTAATGATCCAGTAAGAAGAATCGAAATTCTCAATATCCGGAAGGAGAAAAAGATAATAATAACCTGGTCTCGTGCTTCCGCAATAGTTCCTATCATGATCGGTCATACCATTGCTGTTTACGATGGGCGGGAGCATCTACCCATTTATATAACTGACCGTATGGTGGGTCACAAACTGGGTGAATTTGTACCTACCCGGAGTTTCCGGGGACATGCCAGAAGCGATAAAAAATCTCGTCGATAATTGGGGAATCATATTTCATGGGAACCGAGAAAGAATCAGAGGTAAAGGAGGCGCAAGCTTCGTCCAGACGTGTTAATATGTCGTCTACAAAAGTACGACGAGTCATTAATCAGATTCGGAATTGTTCGTATGAACAAGCCCTTGTACTACTCGAATTTATGCCTCGCAGAGCATGTCACCCCATATTGCAATTGATCCTTTCCGCAGCCGCAAATGCTAATAACAATTATGGATTGACTAAATCTAATTCGTTCATCAGCGAAGCCTGAGTGGATAACGGTACCAGTCTGAAGAGATT
The DNA here is from genome assembly GCF_047967505.1 of Dipteris shenzhenensis. NCBI lineage: Eukaryota > Viridiplantae > Streptophyta > Polypodiopsida > Gleicheniales > Dipteridaceae > Dipteris > Dipteris shenzhenensis. The sequence continues at coordinate 385 of NW_028239754.1, read as the reverse complement.
TCGACCCAGGGCTCAGGGACGTGGTTACCCAATCAGAAAACCTACCTGTCACGTGATTACTAAAATGAAGAGCAAAAGGTAGAGCCGATACTAACTACATATTGACAAGTAGAAGTGGGGGAGGGGTTGTATGTATATATATATACATATATATGTGTATATATATATATATACCGGGTAGATATTGGTATTGAAATACAGGAAAACATCTACGGGGCAAAAGATTCATCCACTTGGTTTTTGACTTGGCATAAATCAGAGGCATTACTCCCACTGGTTCGCGCAACCAAAAGATTATCCGAGATTCCCCGAGGAAGATGAGAGAATACGTACTTGCGTTAGGGAGTATGTACGGAAGCATATAAGGGATTCCTCAAATTATGGA
>NW_028239753.1:20000-32292 GCF_047967505.1 Dipteris shenzhenensis | reverse complement strand
ATGTTGCTTCCATCTCCCGAATAGGAAGACTCCGAAGGTGATCTATAACTTAGTAATTATCCGGAATTCTATAAGCAGAAGTTATTGCATCAGTAAGGGGAAAAGATGTATCTTCCTTTCACCAATTCGAATCCTGAATAGCCCTATATATTGCTAGGGATCCAGACTGAGTCAAGAATATCCGAGATTTTATGATGCGATATCGAATTCCCATTCAATAATTGTCTTGTTATTCGATCCGGTGACGTCCCACTAAATCGAAATAGATTGAATAGGTAGTGGTAACTTTCAAACAACATGTTATGAATGAGAAAATCTTTGGATGAGTGACGATTCCGTCTCATCCATCTATCTCTATGAACCATAAGCCTGAAACGAAGGAATCGCTCTTGCAAATCTTCCATTGGAATGCTTTGATACGAGTGAATAGGAACAAATATCTGCGGGTATTGCAAATATATATGCATGAATTAGGTTTCTTTGACGTATTCAAAGTGTCGTTCTTCACCCGAAGGGAAATTCTTCCACCGCTTGGTAGATAATTCAGTTATCGATTTCCGGTCATATCCACGAAGAAGAAAGAAATTTCTAATCTTTTCATTTGAGAAATGTTTCTCGCGCTCCCTCCTCGTACCGTAAGTAACATAAAGCCTCCGTACCAGTTCTTGTTTCGCTAATAAACTATGACGTGAAGAGGGAATGTTATGATCCGGCTGAGATAGAAGCATGGGATCCCAGGTGAAGCGCCCCCCCAGGAATAGAATTGGTTCATCGGATCGATTACATTGCGTTTCGTATTGATTAGATGAGTTGGGGATTCCTAATTCAAGAAATTGCTCGCGTAATGATAGATTATCCAATTAATTTTCTAATCTTTTAATGTCTCTTTGTCTCGATTTACCCGAGGCTCTCTTGTAACTGAAAAGATATCCTTTTCTCTTATGCGATTTCTTTCCACTAGACTTAATCTTATTCAATTCGAAATCCCGTTGGGGGATTTGATCCTGATTCCGATGAAAAAAGATCGAATTATACAAATTATTCGATTCGGATAATACTCTTATCGATTCATAACTGCCACTTCGCATGAAACCAAAACGCCAAAATTTGGGGGACCAAGTAATCCCACGCGACACTTCCTTCGGAATCGAGTCTACTTCACTCGACTGTTCCATTTCAGAATCAGTTGGAATCTTAGACACCCCCTTCTTTGTAGATTTATAAGAACGACTCGCAGAGATTATATCTGGAGAATACCTGGGTTCGATGGAAGAAGGAAGAGGAGGACTATTAGCGAATTGACTTCTACTTCTACAGATTTCTGAACATAAGAAATCCCTCAAAAGGTTTTCCGAGATACCACAGGCTAAGTTAGAATCATTCTCTACAACTTTATCAATAACAACGAGATTCTCTTCCTCTCTCATATCCATTCCGAACCAAGGATCACGAGCTGCTAATCCGGCCAATAGCCCTAAGATATGCGGAAGTATAGCGAATTCCTTAATTGTTGACTCGGTTATTAAAGGTTCCAAATACCAGTTATACAAGTGGTAAAACCTCTTCTTCAGTGTATTACTACCAATAAATGAGGGATCTGCAGGGGAAGTATCTATCAAACCATTTTTCAGAATAGCTTTTCCTATATTGTAAGGAAGTATTTCATATCCAGAACCGAATCGGATTCCGTTACCTATATACGTAACAATTGAATTTTGTCTACGTAAAGCTAATTTAATTGCACTATCGGATACAATCTTTCTTCTTCTAGAAGTAGTGATTAATAATGCTTCATTAGCAGGAGAAAATAGATCTCGTTTGCTATAACCCGTAGTTCCAGACCCAGTACCTTCGAGAAAAGAGGGATCAGCTTCTATTTCAAAGCCTTTGACACGCGAGAGAATTGACAATTCTTTTTGACGCTGACGCCTGTTAGACCCTCGGAGATTTATCAATTAGTTCGACCAATTCGGAGCTATTGAAGCTGGATCTACCTTTGCAGGTACATGAGTCGAAGCAATAACGAGATTCTTGCGAATGCAAGGATTCCTGCGCCCATTACCGATACTCCTCAATATTAGGCAGAGTAAGAATCTGGGATCGGCTTCTAATCTGTGATACAGGCGATTAACATTCAACTCATGAATGTCTTGAATCCATATCGTACAGGGAGACATCTCTTTTGCTATTGCAAAAATAAGATTCAATCGGTTTACGCTCTGTTTCGAAATGAAAGTCCCACGTACATTATTGAAATATGATCTGTTGTATAACAACTTCCTCAATGGCAGTCTCACCGACTGAAAGTAGGAATTGGATGCTATATCCCTAACTACATAAGATCGTCCAGTTTCTATGGGTCCTACTAGTGGAACTCCTTCAGATGGTAATAATCCTGATGAAAGCAAAATAGGTACGTCACGACATGGAATATTCGGAATGCCTTTTCGTCTCATTGTCGCTGAAAGGAGAATATTTCTTTCAAGGGCAAGAAGAGCCCACTTCTCCGCAGGATCCAACTCACAGATCTCGTAATTTGATAGATCATTTTGACGAATCCGAAGTAGGTATGACAAAAGATTAGATCCTTCTTCTGGGGTGGGTTCGTGATTAATCCCACCGCTCAATGAATCGTAATTGGAATTTAATTTCGATTCATACTTGGAAATAGTTTTATTTGTCACTAGATATTGAGTCAGTAATTGTTTATTAATCTTAAGGGTGTCGGAGCTTTTCCTACGAAGTATCCACGAATCTAGTTCATTTTTCACAAGGTAATAGAAGATTATATTATTTGTATAATTCAGGAATCTCTTCAGGGAATGTATCAGTAGATCTTTCGTTTACATTTACCTTGTCGAGGGAGAATACATTACCTTTTCCAGATAAAACCCACGCATTGGGTCTATTAAATATCCGGTGATATTGAAACGTTTCCACAAGTGAGGGGAATTGGAACCCGAAACAGCAGATAAATAATGCTTGAGAAATGCAAGAACAAATAATATCGAGAAAACGAGGTAGGATGGGGCATACTTATTCGAAAATCTAAAGACTGACCATCTCGAATGCGACACCTGCGTTTAGTTAGTAATTTCTTCGAAAATAGAGAGATCTATTTTAGATAATACGTTACTGATGGAATCGTTTCTGAATCTTGATCTTAGGCTTAACGATAAACAAGCTCTAGCATTACCTATATCCTCAGCAACTCTTTCCGTAATTCCGGGGAAAGTGTAATTCAAGTCATCACTTACTTTGAGTACTATTTCTGGATATATCTCTCTAATCAGATCATAAAAGTATCTCCACCAGTTAGGGGTGAAAAACCGAGGTATATATTCTCCGAATGGGCTCCATTTCTCGCAGATATTGTCTCTCCAAAAGATCCAAGAGATCTTATATTTGTTTAAATCCTTTGATAACTCATCGAAATTAATGAGATGAGATGGAAGAATAGGTTCTTTTTAGACACGTGTATCTGCAAGCCTCGTATTTTCGTACAGAACCTTCTCTCCAGTTAATCCTGTTGGAGATCTTGATGCTACACTGCTGCATAATGAGAATTTCTTTGACCAATAAAGCGTCTCAGATTCTTCTGATTCCCAAAAATAACCAATGTGTGAATCATTTTGATAGAATTGATTCCCAATAGAATCATTCCTCGAGTTTGATCTCTTCTCAATGGATCCCTCCGAATCGACTTGATCCACTCCCGAATTTTTGAGACGGGGTCGAGATCGCCAATCAGCCGATAGCTTAGAGTTTATCAATGTTCTTTCCAAGTAATTTCCATCGCTACCACATGAAGATAGAGACGAATCTCCCGTTTCGCGAGGAGATAAGTTCAACCCCGTCAGTAGTCCTCTTAGATCCGAAATAGAGTCAAGAAATCTATCTGAATGAGTTAGTGGTGGTATCGCAGATTCATCCAGATCAGATGGAGTCGATTCGGTTGTTGCGAGTATATGATCAATAGTTTCCCTTTCCGTTCGTTGCGAGGAATTGGGTAACAACGAATCAGACACTTGGGATTGAATAGATGAAGTGATATTTTTTGTATCTAAGGATCCTATTTCAAGAGATGGGATGACTTCATCACCGGAGCCCGTATACGAATTCTCTAAGATGTCAGAGTAACTACTGCTGTATCCTCCAACCAACGAATCCCTTCTTCTGATTATTGAGATAAAATCCCTTCCGGCACAGTTCAATACGGGTAAATGCGAGTAATCTATAAAGTTTGGTGTATCTACTTCATCGGAAATGGATCCCGAAATACTCCCAATATTCCTATTCGAACCTTTCCCATAATTCAAATTATCCAGAAACAGATCCCAATCCTGCCTTCCCGTAGCGGAATAAGCACCATTCGGGAGTTTTGTTCCAATACATTCGATACAGGATGATTCAACAAGAAATGGATTAACTGCGGGTTTTAGGAAGATTGAGGAGCCTACCGATTCTTCATCCATTAACAATCCGGACTCGATGAAGAAACTATCTTTTCTACCGAAGATTCTCTTGAGAAAGGATATCTTCTCATCGAGGTTGAGTGAACTCAGAAGGAAATCAAGCAGTGGATAATCTATATTGTTCAATTTATAGACAAGATAATCAATCCCATCTGTCGAAGCTTCTTCACTAATATACTTGGGAATAATGATTCGGTAAATAGATGATATATTGGTAAATTCCTTGGGATACTTGTTGTTCCTCCCAGCCGTACTACGAATAGTGATACCAATATTATTTAGTGCTAATATCGACAGATCATAGATTGATCTACCTAAGTCGGATCTTATTTCTGCGAATACTCTCTTGGAAGGGGAAAAAGACAAGTCTCTGATTGTATCAAGCCACCTGTGCACATTTGACCGAACATCTGGATATTCATCAATTGGGGAAATAATACATTCATGCAACAAACGCTCTATGTTACCCCTCCATTCCAATAATCTCTATTCAATTGCAATTCTTGTTACACCAGTAGATCCCTCGCCCCCCTCCCGGCTACCCAATTGATAGTTGATTCTGGATAGATATTCACTAGCTAATGTACAGAAATAGTCACGCGAAAAGAGCGTGTATACTGAGTAGAGAGATATTAACCTATTTCGTTCATATACCCTAACTAGAGAGTATGTTGAAGATATGTTACCTCCCTCTCCCGATTCATCTGAAAAAGTAGGATTTTCACTTCCATCAGTTCTTTCTACAGGTACATCGAAAAGGATCTCTAAACGGTTTGAAATAATCTTATCAAGATCGAAGTATGCGCCATTTTGCATCTCTGATTCCTCGTCAAGTATTCCACCAAATGATAGATCTCCTCTCGATAGAAAGGCTTTCCTAGGTTCCTCGCTACTACTACCAATTCTTACCTTACTGGAAATCAAATTCGATTTTTTAACTCTTAAAAGAAATCCAGTCAGTCGGTTTCTTGATTCATTTATTAGTTGTGAATAGGCGTGTAGAATAGAAAATTCCCCCTCATTTCCGTGGGAATCTAACCCCAATAATTGGAAGAACCACTTACGATTCTAGGAAGAATCAATACATTTATTGGAATCATTTTCTGCTATTCCCGCTACAGAAGGGGAGAAAGGATCTCCCAACAATAAAGGAGAGTCGAGTGTAAAATGCCGACAATCTCTCTCTACTTTCCATAAATGAGATATTCTTCCGATACCGAAAGACACGGAATTCTTATATCATTCTTCTGCCAAATATGTCTTAATAGGAGTTCCATCGGCGGTGGGACCCATACCTAGTTCATGTATAGATGATTCTGTTGAAAAGCCGTGACTCACCGCCTCTGGAGAATCATCAGTGGATATTGCTCTTTCCTCCGGAGAGTAACTGCCTACAAAGCCATTTCCAGATCTTTTCATTGAATCATATTCTGGATTTCTCTCCTCACTTCAACTAGATAAACAAGTATCTTCGATAGGTATCTCCTTCCCAACCTTCTGATTTCTGGAATCAGACTCATCCCTTGAGTTGCTATGAAAAGCCTCCAATTCTCTAGATGTCTCTATTTGTGAGGAGACATACTTCGAGAAACCACAGGAAATTTCTAGTAATATACTTGGTACCTCAGTGAGTAATTGATTATCCGATAGATAATCAAGTTCGATAAATCTCTTTTCTAAGAGAGATCTCGTTAGATTCAATTCGCGCTCATCCTTATTCCATGGAGAAGGACTTTGGTGACAGGAATGCCACATATAAAAATCGGCGTAATCCCGGAATAGTGTCCAACTCCCCTCGTCAATGGAATTTAACCAATCTCTTATATCGCTATAGGATAGGGATACACCATCACGAGATGACATTGTATTCTTATGGGGTGGAAATAGAGACAAATTGGAGAGACCCTTCCGCTCGGAATAGAACGGTGATTCATCTCCCTGCCGATCTACTGAATCCCTGGATTCGAGTAACATTTTGTCCCAAAAGTCCGATATTACGGGAATGAAGGAATCGCTTCTTAATGTTGCTGTTTGTAGCCAATTAACCCTTTGCTTGTCATGGATTTTCCGGAGAAGTAACGAATCAGAATCATTTTAGTAACAGTCATCCTTACGAAGTATCACATTTATATAGAATTCAAAAAACTCATTTGAATCTTCTAGATTCTTATCCCCCAGTGATTTTTCAATCCTCTCAGTCACATCTCTGGATATATTCTTGATGGGGAGTGGATCCCTCATCAGCCGGACCCTCCATCCATCTGAAACCGAAGGATCCATCGCACTATATATGGGAACTTGCGGTTCTTCCCTCGTCGAAGTTGTGGAAATATTTCCGTTTGAATCCGAATAGTAAGAATTACGTGTCTTTCCCTTTCTATCCTTTTCAGCAGGTGAGCATCTTATTGATAGAGAAAGAGGATAGAAGGATTCAACAGAATTTGTTGCTGGTTTTTTTACTACTCCACCAGTTCTATTAATTAGTTTCGCTAGATCTATAGAACCTCCTTCGATCAAATTTCTCTCACCTGAACGATGCATAGGAATTGGTATTGTTAGTAACATCAGGATTCCCGGAGTCACGCTATTACCCCGCTTCATTGAATCGCGCAGATTCCGTAAAAAGATTGAACTCAGAATTCATAAGTCAAATAATTTGATGGAGGGTTCATAACTGGAGAATAGACCAATTAGAAATTCCCCTAGATCTTGATTTTTCAATGATTCAAATGAGTAGTGGAATCCATCGGTTTCTGCTAACTTCGGAACTTCAGAGAATAAATCTGGACTTCTTACTTTTTCTTCTCCCACTTCTCTTACCTCATGATCTCTCTTCACTTTATCTATATGTGGTAGATACTACCCACCTCTCACATTCCATTATATAGATAATATCGAAAGATTCAAGGCCCAATGGAGTGAGTACTTTCGATGTGGTGATTTGTGGGTGTATTCGTACCTACCTGAAGCTGTCTCGGGAATCTCGAATTGTTGAAGAAACCTATCTATGTCTTATCTATCTCCTCATCAACTTATTTTATTCCGAGTGATAAAGACGAGTTCTCCAACCTGATGGGCGAACGACGGGGATTGAACCCGCGCGTGATGGATCCACAATCCATTGCCTTGATCCACTTGGCTACGTCCGCCCCCTACTTTCCCTATTCAGCTTTCTTAACTGGGAGAGAACAAGATCTACTAGGGTCATTCATTCGATGCGCGTACGTATTATTCGTCTATATATTAATACAAGAAAAAATATGTTAGGTGAAAAATGTATTCTCAATCTATTCCAGTGGGTACGGGACTACAAGCGTTCCGCTAATCAGAATGAGAATATCTTTGATTCCCATTCTCTGTAATCCTAGAAGGGTGTTTCAAAGATTCCCCAGAATCCAAGATTGGAAACTGATAATTGTAAGATTATGGCGAGATATTACTATTATTTCTATTCATTCCATCGGACGAATCTCCATTAAATACCAAACCTTATGCGAGGTTTGGTATTTAGTGATGCTGCACGACCAGACAGGTATTATCCGTTTACAGAAGGAGCTTCAACAGAAGCTAAGTCTAGAGGGAAATTATGAGCGTTACGTTCATGCATAACTTCCATACCTAGGTTAGCACGGTTGATGATATCAGCCCAGGTGTTAATAACACGACCTTGGCTATCAACCACGGATTGGTTGAAGTTAAAACCATTCAAGTTGAATGCCATGGTGCTGATACCCAAGGCAGTAAACCAGATGCCTACTACGGGCCAAGCGGCTAAGAAGAAGTGCAGAGAGCGAGAATTGTTAAAGCTGGCATATTGGAAGATCAAACGGCCAAAATAACCGTGAGCAGCTACGATGTTGTAGGTCTCTTCCTCTTGACCGAACTTGTAACCTGCATTAGCAGACTCATTCTCAGTAGTTTCTCTGATCAAACTAGAAGTTACCAAAGAACCATGCATAGCACTGAATAGAGAGCCGCCGAATACGCCAGCTACACCCAACATGTGGAAGGGATGCATAAGGATGTTGTGCTCAGCCTGGAAAACGATCATGAAGTTGAAAGTACCAGAAATTCCTAGGGGCATACCGTCAGAGAAACTTCCTTGACCGATTGGGTAGATCAGGAACACAGCGGTAGCAGCTGCAACGGGAGCTGAGTACGCAACAGCAATCCAAGGACGCATGCCTAAACGGAAACTAAGTTCCCACTCACGACCCATGTAGCAAGCTACACCAAGTAGGAAGTGAAGAACGATCAGTTCGTAAGGACCACCATTGTATAGCCATTCATCAACGGAAGCTGCTTCCCAGATTGGGTAGAAGTGTAAACCGATAGCTGCAGAAGTAGGAATGATAGCACCGGAGATAATGTTGTTTCCGTATAGCAAAGAACCGGAGACAGGCTCACGAATACCATCGATATCTACAGGGGGAGCTGCGATGAAAGCAATGATGAATACAGAGGTTGCGGTTAATAAGGTGGGAATCATTAAGACACCGAACCATCCGATGTAAAGACGGTTTTCAGTGCTGGTGATCCAGTCGCAGAAGCGACCCCATAGGCTTGCGCTTTCGCGTCTTTCTAAAGTTGCGGTCGTGGTAATTTTTGGTTTTCGAAACGATTGGTGATTACCCAAGCTGATGAGCCTGTTGATCCATAGTATATCACAGAATCCCACCTGTGTCAACTAATCTAATATTGATTGAATATCCGAAGAAACGGGAAGACTTCCCTTTGTTTTCGCACGATACTTCTTCAAACCTTGACTCTCTTTTCAGACGCATTTCCCTTTTATTATCATAAACCACGGGAAAGTCAACGTTAGTTCGGCTCCTCGAGTACATCATGGGAGATGCCAGCTTTGCCTTAGATGTACTACGACTCAATCATCGATTCGAGGTGAGGGACATACAGGATAAATATCTGCTGGCGTTGCCTGACATCCCCCCCCCCCCCCGAGGTGAGTAGTCCGCCCCAGGCGGAGATAGTTGAGAATGGTGGGAGTCGCGGGGATGCGGGCAGTGCCAATCATGTCGATCATGTCGATTGTGTCGATTGTGTCGATCATTCTAGTCATGTCGATCATGTCGATCATGTTGATTGCGTCGATTGCGTCGATCACTTTGGTCATGTCGATCATGTTGATCATGTCGATGATGTTATGGACTTTACGATTCGACACTAGTCTTTCTCTTTTTCATGAGGTACTATACCAGTGACAAAATTTCCCCTATGACTTGGATATTCTTTCTCCCATTATTTAATTTCTGCTTATCCATATGCTTCTGGCGTATCTTGATTCCTAATACCCTGCGCTCCGGAGTAGAAGGTTTCAATCCACCAATAAGAGGTTGTGGATTGAAACGAACCCGGAACTAACGGAAATGGGCAAAAGCCTTATTAGCTTCTGCCACCTTGTGAGTCTCCTCCTTCTTCCGTACAGCACTACCAGAATTTCTGGCAGCATCCATTAATTCATCACTTGATCTTAAAGCCATACTTCGACCTGAACGTTTTCGACACGCGATCAATAACCATCGGATAGCCAAAGCTCTTCCTTCTGCAGGTACTACTTCAACGGGGACTCGATAAGTCGATCCACCTACACGTTTGGATTCTGTTACTATATCGGGAGTTACCCTACGTATTGCTTGTCGCGGGACAGACAGTGGATTCTTATTCGTCTTTTCCTTAATCCGCTTCATAGCCTGATAGAGAATCTGATAAGCCAATGATTTCTTGCCATCTTTAAGAATACGATCAACCAACATGTTTACTAATCGATTACGATAAATCGGATCCGATTCTATATTTTTCTTTTTGTTCGCTACATTGCTCCGGTGTAACATGAGTTTACAGATATGTCGGATTCCGATTCTATCTCGACTGTATCTTAGAATCTTATTTGGGCTTTTTCACTCCATATTGTAGGGTGGATCCGCCGGTTAGTCGAGGATCTCCCCCCAAACTGCACGTGCGACTTTCATCGAATGCAGCTTTCCATATGATTGAATAGAAAGTCTTGAAGTAAGTTCGGGTTACTTCAATGAATCATATTTACTCATTAGGCATTGAGTATCCGTTTCCTCTTCATCATCCCACGAATAGGAGAAGGGAAATCCCGTATTTCATTTATCTCACCAAGAATGTCCGTGGGTTTATTGATCCAATTACCAAATGTTCACAAAACCTCCACTGAATCTCCATAATCGTAGTCCGAACTCGTTCTGAGAGAGAGAAGACATTCGAAGATTTTCCAAATAAATGGGAGTCCGGGTAAGACTCAACTTACTGGAATGCAATACCCTGGACACCGAGTTGTTTCACACGAATAAGATAATAATCAATCTCCGTAATAGCAGGCTTCGGTCCCCTGGCAACATTCCCACTATCGGGTCGGCTATGCATTTGACATATCAGAACAACCGATACGGAATCATTGCGATGATACAAGTTACGACAATGTTCTGCAACGCACTGGAACGCCCCTTCTTACGATCCTTTACTCCTACAGCATCTAAAGTTCCTCTAACGATATGATATCTTACACCAGGTAGGTCCTTCACCCTCCCGCCTCTCACAAGGACCACGGAATGTTCTTGCAAATTATGGCCAATACCTGGTATGTAAGCCGTTATCTCGAACTTGGAGGTTAATCGAACTCTGGCGACTTTCCGTAGGGCAGAGTTAGGTTTTTTTGGTGTAGTTGTGGAATAGTTGACAGATGAGTCAGTTTCAGTGTCACTCTACAGAACCGTACGTGAGATTCTCACCTCATACGGCTCCTCGTCATTCAATTAATACTAAGAATAGAAGTACGAAATACCTTTCGGTTGTTACCCGATACAAGAGGATTCACAAAATAATTTTGATATTCCATTCTTTCATTTTCAACTCCCTCCTGTGTGTTTGCCTCTACCTCCTCCCTATCCCCCAAATCGATTCGCTAGTCTACTTACTTCAGTGTCATTAATATTCTTAAGAAGTAGTAAGGAGAAGGAGATTCTGTTCCTACTTCAACTTCCCCAGAAGTAAATAGGTATTCACCGTAGTATCTATTTCCTGCTTCGATACTACCGATATAGACTTGGGAGAATTATTCTCTGATGTGGAAGAAATAGAATCTACAAGTGATCTGTGAAAAATCCTTCTACTCTCTAGAACCACCCGAATTGCTAGTGCTAATGATATTCGTTCCAATATGATAGAGTGAATTAATAGATAAAGGTGGAAGAGGGAGATATGGAATGGAAAGATGGAGAATATATTGATTTGATGGGTAGATTCGCTAATGAGTCTCATGTCTGTTTCCATTTCAGTAATATTAAACAGATCGAATATACGGGGGATTGACGGGTTGATGTAAGCTTATCCATGTTATTAATCACTATTCAAGAAGGAATCCATTCTGAAATGGAAAAAAGCTTTGATATGATTTGGCTTTCGTTCTTTCGTCTGCTGTAACGAGGCTGTCTGAGGAGGATTCAGTAACCCATAGGGATATCTACCTCTACCATATAGGATCCAATGACTGCTTGAGGCCCGCCAATGGCGGTGTGGATGAAACAGCAGTGGTAGAAAAAACCGGGGATATAGACGGAAGAGGAAGAATTTTATTATCTCGGTTATCCTATTCCGTAACGAGCCATTGACGTAAGTCCTACATCTTCTTTCCTCCCTCTCCCGTGGACCAGATCAGAGGTTCGGGTTCCGTGGGAAGAAGATTGTACCACGAGAGCTCAAGGGGGTCAAGTTGTTGTTACTATCAATGCATGATACAGATCCTGCTGGTCTGATTGTACCCTAACGTCAATCCA
>NW_028239753.1:0-10000 GCF_047967505.1 Dipteris shenzhenensis | reverse complement strand
GCGGGTGGAGGATCCATAAACTTGAATCCATAAATGGAATGAATGAGTCTACGGGGGGAAAGTATGGATAAGGGGTGAAAAATGAAGAAAAAAGGGGAAAGAGAACGTGAGGGGGAGGGGGGGGGAAGTGGGGGATAGTCGGGATGAAGAAAATGAATCGGAGCTTTGCGAAACGAAAGTAGCAGTTTATGGAAAGGGTGGAATTGGTAAGTCAACAACAAGTTGTAATATATCAATAGCTTTGGCGAGACGCGGAAAACGGGTATTGCAAATTGGATGTGATCCGAAACATGATAGTACTTTCACCCCCACGGGATTCTTGATACCTACCATTATAGACACTTTGCAATCGAAGGATTACCACTATGAAGATGTGTGGCCTGAGGATGTCATTTATAAGGGTTATGGCGGAGTGGATCGTGTTGAAGCAGGGGGACCACCTGCGGGAGCTGGTTGTGGGGGATACGTAGTGGGAGAAACGGTTAAATCATCGAAAGAATCGAATGCTTCTTATGAATATGATACTACTCTATTCGACGTTTTAGGGGACGTAGTCCGTGGAGGTTTTGCCGCTCCATCGAATCATGCGGATTATTGCATTATTATCACGGATAATGGATTCGATGCCCCTTTTGCAGCAAATCGTATTGCTGCGTCGGTTAGGGAGAAGGCACATACCCACCCATTGCGATTAGCAGGTTTGGTGGGGAATCGGACATCTAGGAGAGATCTCATTGATAAACATGTAGAAGCCTGCCCGATGCCTGTGCTGGAAGTGTTGCCTCTCATTGAGGACATTCGGGTCTCGAGGGTGAAGGGGAAAACATTGTTTGAAACGGCTGAATGTCAATCAGATCTCAATTATGTTTGTGATTTCCATCCCAATGTGGCGGATCAGATATTGTCTCGACCAGAAGGGGTTGTGCCAAGGGAAATTCCAGATAGAGAATTATTCAGTCTGCTCTCCGATTTCTATCTGAATCCCGATGGTGGGGGGCAGAGGAATGCCCAGCAAACTCAACAGGATATTCTGCTTGATTTTACGATGATTCGAAACCGAAACTGCAAATTTCTTGTATGTGTACCCTTTCTGAGGAAACCCTTTCACGAAGACTCCCGAAACTCTCACTTTTGAATGTGAAACCGGAAATTATCACACTTCTTGCCCCATTAGTTGTGTGGCTTGGTTATATCAAAAGATCGAAGACAGCTTTTCCCCAGTGGTAGGTACAAAGACTTGTGGTTATTTCTTACAGAACGCTCTTGGAGTTACGATCCTTGCGGAACCTCGTTATGCAATGGCAGAGTCGGAAGAGGGGGACGTCTCGGCCCAATTAAATGATCAAGGGGAATTGGAGAGAATTTGTATCCAAATAAAACGAGATAGAAACCCTAGTGTCATTATTTGGATTGGCACATGTACCACGGAAATAACAAAGACGGACCTAGAAGGCATAGCACCCAAGCTAGAAAACGAACTTGGAGTACCAATTGTAGTTGCGCGGGCCAATGGATCGGATTATGCTTTTACTCAGGGAGAGGATACTGTATCAGCTGCCACGACGCATCGGTGTCCGGAATTTGACATATCTAGACACGAACAGAAACAGGATTTAGTTGGGGGTGTTGACACTGCGACGACGGAAGCGGGGGGGGCTAATCCGGAGGGACGGAAATTAAAGAATCATGCTTCAGTTCTTTTTGGATCTCTAACTTCAACTGTAGCTTCTCAACCGAATCCGGAATCGAAACGTCAATCCATTCAGGTATCGGGGTGGTTACCCTCCCAGAGATATACTGAACTTCCATCATTAGGCAAGGGAGTGTATGTTTGCGGCGTGAATCCCTCTCTGAGCCGTACAGCGACGACTCTGATGCGGCGTCGTAAATGCCAGTTAATTGGAGCACCTTTTCCTATTGGTCCTGATGGGACGCGTGCTTGGATAGAAAAGATTTGTTCCGCCTTTAATATGGAACCTCAGGGTTTGAAGGAGAGGGAGGATGAGATATGGAAGAGTCTGAGAGACTATCTTGAGATAGCAGCTGGTAAATCTATATCTTTTACGGGAGATAATCTATCAGAAATTTCTATAGCAAGATTCCCAATTCGCTGCGGAATGGTTGTCTACGAAACAGGTATTCCCTACATGGATAAACGATATCAAGCTGCCGAGCCATCTTTCTCACGAGATACTTGCAAAGAGATGGGTACACTCATGCCACGGATCGTGGAAAAACCGGATAATTATAACCAGATACAGCGTATGCATGAATTAAAACCTGATTCAGCAATTACTGGAATGGCTCATGCCAATCCTTTAGAAGCAAGAGGTATTGATACAAAATGGTCTGTCGAGTTCACCTTTGCCCAAATCCATGGATCCACTAATGCGAGGGATGTGCTTGAACTTGTTACTCGTCCCCTACGGCGTAATAATAATCCGGGGCGTCTGGGTTGGAGTAACCTGTCGAAGCAGATGGTAACAAATCACTAAATTATAGAATTATTGGGTGACGGGAAGTGACCATTGAGGGAAATGCATAGAGACGTCTCCAAATTCTTAATCATGGGATTCTGTCTCCTCATGATTAAGAAATCCATCGACTCCTTTCCGAAGGAGTTGCTGTGCTAGCTACGGGAGTGGTACGGAGAGGTTGCCGGCACTCTACGGGAAAAAAAAAAAACTGAAAAATATGGGAAGGAAATAATTATGAACGTAGAAAGCGTTCAAATGTCGTTGTATCTACTGCAGGTTTCGCTGCTTACTCGGGTGAAGGTGGCAGGTCCACCTATAATATTCGGACTATATTATGGATTACTAACAACATTACCCGTTGGACCCTCCCAAATACTATCCATAAGAGCTTTTCTTTTGGGAGGGAATCTTAGTGGTACCGTCGCTTTGAGTGGTTTGATGATGGGATAGCTACTAATATTTCTGTCAATATTCTGTTCACCTCTATATGCATTGATAGTGAAACCACATGTTGTAACTGTCCCAATAGTACCATACATGTTATTTTACTGGTTCCGAACCAAGGATTTACCGGATTATCGAACTCTACGTCCGACCAATTCACTCAGTGACTTTCGAATCGGTAATATATTCTTGGATAGTTTCATTTTCCAGATTTTAAATCCAATTCTTTTACCAAGTCCCGTATTGGCGAGACCAATTCACCTATTTATTTTTCGATATAGCAACAACATAACATTTCTGATTAGTAGTTTCGTGGGTTGGTCACTCGGTCATATGTCATTCAGCTACTTGTCCAGATTACTTCTGGTTCGCGTAGAATATGATTCACCCATACTCTACCTGCTGATGAAACGCGTCATTTACAAAACTTTTAGTATTGTTGTTCTCATTAATGTACTGGTTTATTTGGGTAAGGCTCCAGTACCTCTCTTCACCAAGAATTTTGAAGACGAACTTGTCTTGCTCGATAACAATCTCCGGGAGTTGTCAGATTCGATGCTATGGATTTTCAAGTCGTGGCCCACGTCCTTGTTCGACCCATACAAACCAAATCGTCCTTTACGATATATAGAGAATAGCCGATTCGGCGGCGATAGCTTAGTGAAGAAGCAAGTATCAAATCACTTTTTCAGCAAATGTTTGACTAGTGGAAAACAGCGGTTGGCTCTCACGGCGTTACCCAGTTTGTCGATCTTTGGAGACCAGTTAGGAACCTCGTTAGAGGATTCGGATATGCCACTTCCAGCTCATCATCTGCATGAAGACTGGATTTTGAACCAATTCAGGAAAAACAAGGATTTGAATAATGAGTTAAAGGACCGAATTCGATTCCTAGACACCGAGCCTATCTTCTGGAAAGCGATGGAAAGAAGGACCGGATTGGCTGATAACGGAGGTGAATTACCTAAGATTTATGATCCATTTTTGAATAATTCATGTCGTGCTAGGATTCCAAACTCGGATTCATTCTGGATACTGTCTGATTCATTGGCATCGCAAGCGGTTGACAACAACGAGTATGCCAATGAATTGAATTCCGGTAATAAGATTCGGGATTGGGTGTCTATCAGGTATAAAGAGTTGAGAAGCAATGAGATTCCTCTTCCCCGGGAAGCATTACCTAAAAATGCTTTGCAAATATTTATTTTCATGTTCGAAACACCGGATGATGCCGTGATTGAAGATGTTGTGGGAGAAACAAACTATTCAGTTTCGAAGGGTGATTCCACCCCCGTAACTTGGGATCAAGTCTTCAAATTTTCTTCATCTCCGACAGAGTTAGCTTTATTCTTCACCTATCTCAGAGATGATTGTGGTGCCTTCGATTGGATCCGCTTGCTAGACGTACCTCTAATTGGTGGGGAAAGACTTGACTCTTCAAAACAAAAAATACGTTCGATCCTCGAGATTGAGGAACTGTCGGAGGAATTGGCCCGCAATACTCACTTAATATATGATAATAGGTTCGATGTCGCGGGTGGGTCAACTGATATTCGTAACAGAAAGTTAAAAAATTTAGCAATCAGCGTCGGGAAGACGCGGCTGAAAACACGCAGACTGGTCAAACGTTTTGCAAAAAGCTCTGATTTTCGTCGGAAACCTATAAAAGGCTCTATGCGCTCCAGAAGACGTAAGACACTGGTTTGGGAAGTATTTCAAGATAAGGCACATTCACCTCTCTTCTTTAGATTAATGGAACTACCCACTCCGTTTCGATTTCCTGCCGGAGAATTAACTGGTGTAGATTTTGAGGAATCGGCCGGTGACGCGAGGAGAGAAACTAGTACCCAACCCGAACAGGAACTAATATCTCTTTCATCCTCGAGAGAGGGGGAGCGAGCGAAATCCGACCGCCCAGCTATAGCAGCTAGGTTCGATGTGAGTTCCATCCACACGGGGCGGGGTTTATTATTGGTTATGCAATCGACTCTTCGGAAATATGTGAAACTGCCTGTATTGATAACACTCAAGAATTTCGGTCGTATTTTATTTTTTCAAGCTCCCGAATGGGATGAGGATTGGAGTGAGTGGCGCAAAGAATCCCACATCAAATGCACCTACGACGGCGAGGGATTCTCACACACTCGTTTACCCGGTCGTTGGTTGAAGGAGGGTCTTCAGATAAAGATTTTGTATCCTTTCCGGTTGAAGCCTTGGCGTACTCGCGGGAGGAGGCGCCCAACCATTTTGGAAAATGATATGAATCCCAGGTATCTCAAGACTCGGGAATCGGGGAGAAAAAATAGATTGAGGCGAGGAAAATCTCCATCTAGCTATTTAACAGCTTGGGGATTCCAAACAGATGTACCTTTTGGAACTATTAAGAAAGATCCCTCCTTCTGGAAACCTATCCGGAAGAAATTGATGAGAATTTTGAGACGTAGTCTCGCATTGCGGACTAGGCAAATGCGTCGTCTCTACTCCAAATTGGGTGTATCCGCAAGGTTTCCATTGGGGAAATTGAATTTCCTTCGTAAAATTGAAGGGATTTGGGAGAATTGGAGTGGAACCGATTTTGTTGGGGGAGATATTCCAAATGATACAGGGACCGGGTGGAAAGAGGGGCCGTCACACGGTGAACCAGGTACTGGTGGAATAGATGAAACATCAATTCCCATTGATAATAAATCCCGATACTTTGCGGGTACCGATGATGAACCAGTAAAAGATACCGTTGGTGGATCCAAATCCGAACCCGAATCAGACATGCATGCATTCAGAAATCTGTTAACCGAAGGGGTTGGCGGGGGTGGGCGTAGCACCAAATCACTCCGTTTTAGTAAACCGGGAATAGATGACAGACTAATTAATACAAATCTGACTAGTTCTTTGAGATTCCAAACGAAATTAGTCAATATTCAGGGAATTTATTTGAGATCCCGCATATCGGTCGCAGAATTGTTTGAGAAGTATCTTCTACTAGTAGCGGGATTATTTCGAAGAGTCAATAGAGCTTTTGCTCATTATCTCGACAATTTTGCTAGATTTCGGGTGCAACTGGTGAAAGTGACGAATCAAGTTGGTGGGGTTCATGGGGATGCAAACCACCCAATTCTAGCTATTTCCGGAATTAGGGAGGGAATACCGCGAGTTATCGATAATCAATCTATAGGATTACCGTCTCAGGCGCACATTCACGACATTCTGTGGCATGTAAGCATGAAAAACAACCTGGATTTGGATTCTTTGATGGAAATTGCGGAAGATAGCAAGGATGCGGGGTATCTCGATAACCGGAAGGGATGTAAGGATAATGAGAATCTGGATGATGCTTCGGAAGATTGGAATTATCCGCGCGGTGATCATGGTTGTTATCCGAAAGGGGGAGGGGAAACCCCAGAATTTTTTGATGGCGGTAAACATGACGGGGGAAAGAGCGATTCCGTGGGATGTCCCGATGACAGAACTGGCGGGATTGTACGTGGGTATGGTATCGATGAACATATTAATAATTTTGCTACGATGCGGGGACTTTCCAAACAACTTTGGGAATTGAATGCAAATGATTTGGGGAGTTTGTTAGGCTGTCCCGACAAGTACAACCTGTCATTGGAGTTATGGCAAAAAATTGCACCGAAGAGATGGAGATCGGACATCGAAAATTTATATGGATTCAGAAGCATCGGGGGAAGTTTTCTCGCCGAGCATGAATATGTATTTCGTGATAGACAAAACGATTATTCCATATATACTGAAACCCCTTTCCTCAGAGATCGAGTGAGAAATATCAATAAACGTCGTAAATACAGTTATTTGTTACATAGTTTTATTGATTCCTCACGAGATGTAGATATACAAAAATTTCCGGCGGGGTGGAATGCGGCGATAAGGGAAACTCGTTTAGGGAATCGTATCAGAGAACTTATTGCAGGGAAGGGAATTTCTCATCCACGAATACTTGATCCGGAACGTGAGTTGAATCCGAAATCCGATTTGGTGTTGTGGGTAATTCCGGATCCCGCGGAAGCAAAGGATGTATACGAAACAAGATCGAAATTTGTACCTGGGACTTCTATTTTGTGGGAGAGGGTTCCCGCTACCCCAAATGAAAGATTTCAGAGATTAGGCACGGATTACGGGTTACAGGAAGAAGAGATTGATTCGGATGAAATACTTCTAAGAGAGAGGGGGAGTCACTATTATATTTTTCAATGGAAATGGGAATCCGAAGCATTAGAAAGAGAATTATAAAGACTGAGGGATTTGATATCTCTCATCAACGTATTAGAAAATGAGCAGGATCTTACTTCCTTCTGTGTCAATATGGGTATAGATTGCGATTTGTTGAATCTTTTTCTCAACGAAGAGAAACGCGAGATTCTAGATGATTTGTTTGTTATTTCAGCCCATCGTTTACCGCGAATATTCGATGATTAGATTCTCATGTATAAAATGGTTAGTATCCCACTGAAATTTCGAAACAGATTCAAAAGAAGATTGAATAGAAATATATTTGGCGGGTGCATGCTGCGTTTGTCACTCATCAATGGGGAGAGGAATAGGAATCGCTCCTATCTCCATAACATCGAAGATCTCCTGCTTCCGAGACATCGTCGCAAATCGCGATTTCTCAGATCCCTATTGATTTTGAGCTCCGTGAAATCCGAAAGGGACCCTTTGGGCTACCCTTCTGGAGTGGAATGGATGAACAAGAGTGAAGAGTCTAGCGACCTGAGTGGGACTCAGAAAATCAAACGTTTCCTTTGGCCCAGTTATCGCTTAGAAGAATTAGCTTGTATGAACAGATTCCGCTTCGACACAAATAATGGAAGTCGATTTGCCACGCCCAGAATACGCATGTATCCCATTATTTGAGACGGGGGGGAGAATACGTAGATTCGACAATTTGCTCGACTAATATTACTAACATCTTGGTAATCTCAATCAAGTGTGTGATAGAAGGAGGGGCAGATACCTACCTTACTTATCAGATGCGGAGCTGTAACTACTCGTTGGTGGGAAACAAATTCCCACCGATAACCGAATCTATTGAGTGACGATTTCCCCGATTATAGGAGTATTCATCTCCCTCGCTCGGACCAATACTACCCGAATTAGTAGGCAAATCCTATACAATGAATTCGATAAACAATTATTATTACTACTATTACGGATAAGGCTATATCTACCAATTCGACGTTGATTTGTGAGAAAGGGGATACAGGGTCTGCTGAGTCTCAAATATGCTACTTGACCGATCAAGTCTCGAAACTCACTTCTCATTTGAAATCACATTCCAAGGATTACTCCTCTCAGAGGGGTTTGTGGAAATTATTGGGAAGACGCAAGCGTCTCTTAATTCATTCATCCAAAAAGGATCCGACTTTATACGATAACATAATAAGCAACTTGGGTATTCGGAGATTGAAGAGACGCCGATTCCAATTTATAGAAATCCAGTTCTACCGAAGCTAGGGTCTGCAAAAATTACCAGGAACATAATTCATGGGTATACCTCCTACGAAAGTGGATCCAGTTATAGTGAGTATGGGTCCCCACCACCCGTCGATGCACGGTGTCCTTCGACTTATTGTTACTCCAGACGGTGAAAATGTCGTTGGTTGTGAACCAATACTTGGCTATTTACATAGAGGGATGGAAAAAATTGCTGAAAACCGGACGATTCTGCAGTATCTTCCCCACGTGACGAGATGGGATTATTTAGCCACCATGTTTACCGAGGCAATAACAGTGAATGCGCCGGAGAAGTTGGCAAATATTCAAATACCGAGAAGAGCTAGTTACATACGAGTTATTATGCTCGAGCTAAGTCGAATAGCTCCCCACCCGTCATGGCTCGGACCTTTTCTGGCGGATGTCGGTGCACAAACCCCTTTTTTCTACACATTTCGAGAAAGGGAAATGATTTATGATTTACTTGAGTCTGCTACGGGTATGTGAATGACGCATAATTATTTCCGCGTCGGGGGAGTAGCGGTAGATTCACCATATGGGTGGCTAGATAAATGTTTGGATTCCTGCCACTATTGCCTCTCAAAAGTCGATGAATATGAACGACTTATCACAAATAATCCTATATTTCTGAAACGAGTGGAGGGGATAGGTGTCACTGGTAGGGAAGAAGCTATAGATCGGGGCTTATCCGGACCCATGTTGCGAGCCTCGGGGATTCAATGGGATCTTCGCAAGGTGGATCACTACGAATGTTATGACGAATCGGATTGGCGGATCCAATGGCAAACAGGAGGAGATTCATTGGCCCGTTATTTGGTACGAATCGGCGAGATGAGAGAATCCATAAGAATAATTCAACAGGCCTCGAGACTCCTTCCGGGAGGTCCATATGAAAATTTGGAATCTCGACGCCTTAGTCAGCAACGAAAGGAAATGGGATGGAATGATTTTGACTATCAATTTGTCGGTAAGAAATCCTCTCCCACTTTCAAATTACCTGAGCAGGAGCATTACGTAAGGGTGGAAGCTCCCAAAGGGGAATTAGGGATATTTCTGATTGGAGATGATAGTGTTTCTCCCCGGAGACGGAAGATTCGTCCGCCTGGCTTCATAAATCTGCAAATTCTCTCTCAATTGGTAGAAGGAATGAAACTAGCCGATATTACGACAATATTAGGTAGTATAGATATCATCATGGGGGAGGTTGATCGCCGAAACGGCAATTGGTACAAAAAATTTCGAGGAACGCGTGATTGACTTATTTCACAAATTGGGAGTTTCGAGAGATTCTTCCGAATTGATTTGGATTCTGATTTCCATTCCCACCCTTATCGTAGGAATTACAGTAGGAGTATTAGTTATCGTACGGCTCGAGTGAAAGGTATCTGCGGGGGTACAACAGCGTATCGGACCTGAATATGCAGGTCCTTTGGGAATTATCCAATCCCTGGCCGATGGAGTCAAGCTCCTACTGAAGGAAGATATTGTTCCAGCCAGGGGCGATACTTGGCTATTCAATATTGGACCAGCTGTGGTAGTCATACCAGTCTTTATAAGCCACTTGGTGATACCCTTCGGGCAGCACATTATTCTAGCTGATCTGA
>NW_028239752.1:27500-42871 GCF_047967505.1 Dipteris shenzhenensis | reverse complement strand
TAGACCCTTCCAGGGGACTGGAAATCCTTGGACTTGAAATCCTTTTCAGTGGACGGAAAATCCTTGAAGAGGACTTCAAATCCTTAAAGAAGACAGGGGACTTGAAATCCTCTTCAGGGAACTGACAATCCTTGAAGAGGACTTCAAATCCTTAAAGAAGAAAAGGGACTTGAAATCCTCTTCAGGGAACTGACAATCCTTGAAGAGGACTTCAAATCCTTAAAGAAGAAAAGGGACTTGAAATCCTCTTCAGGGAACTGACAATCCTTGAAGAGGACTTCAAATCCTTAAAGAAGAAAAGGGACTTGAAATCCTCTTCAGGGGACTGAAAATCCTTGAAGAGGACTTCAAATCCTTAAAGAAAGAAGACAGGGGACTTGAAATCCTCTTCAGGGGACTGAAAATCCTTGAAGAGGACTTCAAATCCTTAAAGAAGAAAGGGGACTTGAAATCCTTCTCAGGGGACTTCAAATCCTTCTCAAAGGACTCGAAATCCTTCTCAGGGGACTGAAAATCCTTGAAGAGGACTTCAAATCCTTATCGGGGGACTTGAAATCCTTATCGGGGGCGGGGGACTTGAAATCCTTATCGGGGGCGGGGGACTTGAAATCCTTCTCAGGGGACTGGAAATCCTTGGATAAGACAGGGGACTTGAAATCCCTTAAGAGTACGGGGGACTTGAAATCCCTTAAGAGTACGGGGGACTTGAAATCCCTTAAGAGTACGGGGGACTTGAAATCCCTGAAGAGTACGGGGGACTTGAAATCCCTTAAGAGGACTATAAATCCTTGGATAAGACAGGACTGGAAATCCTTGAATAAGACAGGGGACTTGAAATCCCTTAAGAGGACTTCAAATCCTTGGATAAGACAGGGGACTTGAAATCCCTGAAGAGGACTATAAATCCTTGGATAAGACAGGGGACTTGAAATCCCTGAAGAGGACTATAAATCCTTGGATAAGACAGGGGACTTGAAATCCCTGAAGAGGACTATAAATCCTTGGATAAGACAGGGGACTTGAAATCCCTGAAGAGGACTATAAATCCTTGGATAAGACGGGGGACTTGAAATCCCTGAAGAGGACTGGAAATCCTTGAATAAGACAGGACTTCAAATCCTTATAGATGGAGAGAGACGAAGAAACAGGATCGGTAGAGGAGGAGAAAGGGTTTGCTCTTGACGAGGAGCTGGGATGGAATCGATACAGAACAAATTTATGGATCCTTTTTTCTTCCCGGGGACTGGAAATCCTTCAACAGGAGGACTGAAAATCCTTGGAGAGAACTATAAATCCTTCAGCAGGGGGACTAGAAGTCCCTCCAGGGGACTGGAAATCCTTTTCGATATAGAGAGACGAAGAAATAAGATTGGGAAAAATAAGTAAAGGGTTGCTTTTGATGAGGGACTAGGATCGAATTGATAGAAACATATTCCGGACCCCATCCATAGAGAAAGATGGGGTGGTGGGAAGTAAAAAGGTAAGGAATAAGGAGTAGAGCCTCGATGGTGAAATGGTAGACACGCCAGATTCAAAATTTGGTGCTGAAGAGCGTGGAGGTCCGAATCCTCCTCGGGGCAGAAGGTCTCGTACCCTTATTCAGATCGAACCCTTATCTACTAAAAGCTTTATCAAAGGTTTATCAAAGATTTATTCTCTCTACCACTAGAGATTCACATTCAATTGATTTGCTTATCTCCCAAATGAGTACCTCCTCGGGGTAGGAGGTCTCGTACCCTTATTCAGATCGAACCCTTATCTATTCAAAGGTTTATCAAAGATTTATCCTCTCTACCACTAGAGATTCACATTCAATTGATTTGCTTATCTCCCAAATGAGTACCTCCTCGGGGTAGGAGGTCTCGTACACTTATTCAGATCGAACCCTTATCTACTAAAAGCTTTATCAAAGATTTATCCTCTCTACCACTAAAGATTCACATTCAATTGATTTGCTTATCTCCCAAATGAGCACTCGAAATACTTCCTCGGGGCAGAAGGTCTCGTACCCTTATTCAGATCGAACCCTTATATACTAAAAGATTTATCAAAGATTTATTCTCTCTACCACTAAAGATTCACATTCAATTGATTTGCTTATCTCCCAAATGAGCACTCGAAATACCTCCTCGATTCGAGAGACAAGTGGTCTCTCCGGTGCCTCCCAAACTCCCAATAGGAAGAAAAATCCTCGGAGGATTCTGGTCTTTCCAGTGCCCAACCCTCAAACATGGGGATGCAAATCCTCCGATTGTTGATTATTGAGACCAGAATTCTCCGCCGTCCGGGGATTTGGATATGAAGTATTAGGTATCGAATAGGAAACACCTTCTGCTTCTTTCTCAAGTGAGGCTGGGACTCAGAATCCCGAGATTCGAGGAGATCCAAGTAGGTCTTTCAACGGGACTAGAAATCCTTATCAGGGGACTTCAAATCCTTGAAGAAGACAGGACTGGAAATCCTTGAAGAAGACGGGGGACTTGAAATCCTTCGAGGGGACTAAAAATCCTAGTACCTGAGGTGGGACTGAAAGTCGTAGTAGCCAATTAGAGTGTGATGAAACTGCGTCACGAGACCCCAGTATCTGGACTAGGACCAGAAATCCTAGTAGTTAGTCGGGGCATTAGTTAGGATGTCACCAAGAATCCCTATTAGTGAATTTGAATGAACTAAAATTTTGGGATTCGGTTAGATGGTCCATCCCCTAAGGACCCGGGGTCCTTAGAGCCCTTCCAATGGAAACAATGGAAAGGACTTGAAATCCTGATTATCTAGTTGGATACGGGAAAATCCAAACTTTAGAATGAATTTTTGGAATGTAAAGATGAATGAGGGGAATGCCCCTCCTTCCTCCCCATATTACCGTTGATCACCGAGAAATTGAATCTCCGGAGAATCTCAAACAGAATGGATCGACATCTTCATCAAGGATTTGTTCCGATAAGGATGTTGGAAAACTACTACGTCCTCTACGAACTACTTCCTACATTTTCCATATAAGAGATTCCTACTCCTTCTTGATTTCGAATGTTGCTTCCATCTCCCGAATAGGAAGACTCCGAAGGTGATCTATAACTTAGTAATTATCCGGAATTCTATAAGCAGAAGTTATTGCATCAGTAAGGGGAAAAGATGTATCTTCCTTTCACCAATTCGAATCCTGAATAGCCCTATATATTGCTAGGGATCCAGACTGAGTCAAGAATATCCGAGATTTTATGATGCGATATCGAATTCCCATTCAATAATTGTCTTGTTATTCGATCCGGTGACGTCCCACTAAATCGAAATAGATTGAATAGGTAGTGGTAACTTTCAAACAACATGTTATGAATGAGAAAATCTTTGGATGAGTGACGATTCCGTCTCATCCATCTATCTCTATGAACCATAAGCCTGAAACGAAGGAATCGCTCTTGCAAATCTTCCATTGGAATGCTTTGATACGAGTGAATAGGAACAAATATCTGCGGGTATTGCAAATATATATGCATGAATTAGGTTTCTTTGACGTATTCAAAGTGTCGTTCTTCACCCGAAGGGAAATTCTTCCACCGCTTGGTAGATAATTCAGTTATCGATTTCCGGTCATATCCACGAAGAAGAAAGAAATTTCTAATCTTTTCATTTGAGAAATGTTTCTCGCGCTCCCTCCTCGTACCGTAAGTAACATAAAGCCTCCGTACCAGTTCTTGTTTCGCTAATAAACTATGACGTGAAGAGGGAATGTTATGATCCGGCTGAGATAGAAGCATGGGATCCCAGGTGAAGCGCCCCCCCAGGAATAGAATTGGTTCATCGGATCGATTACATTGCGTTTCGTATTGATTAGATGAGTTGGGGATTCCTAATTCAAGAAATTGCTCGCGTAATGATAGATTATCCAATTAATTTTCTAATCTTTTAATGTCTCTTTGTCTCGATTTACCCGAGGCTCTCTTGTAACTGAAAAGATATCCTTTTCTCTTATGCGATTTCTTTCCACTAGACTTAATCTTATTCAATTCGAAATCCCGTTGGGGGATTTGATCCTGATTCCGATGAAAAAAGATCGAATTATACAAATTATTCGATTCGGATAATACTCTTATCGATTCATAACTGCCACTTCGCATGAAACCAAAACGCCAAAATTTGGGGGACCAAGTAATCCCACGCGACACTTCCTTCGGAATCGAGTCTACTTCACTCGACTGTTCCATTTCAGAATCAGTTGGAATCTTAGACACCCCCTTCTTTGTAGATTTATAAGAACGACTCGCAGAGATTATATCTGGAGAATACCTGGGTTCGATGGAAGAAGGAAGAGGAGGACTATTAGCGAATTGACTTCTACTTCTACAGATTTCTGAACATAAGAAATCCCTCAAAAGGTTTTCCGAGATACCACAGGCTAAGTTAGAATCATTCTCTACAACTTTATCAATAACAACGAGATTCTCTTCCTCTCTCATATCCATTCCGAACCAAGGATCACGAGCTGCTAATCCGGCCAATAGCCCTAAGATATGCGGAAGTATAGCGAATTCCTTAATTGTTGACTCGGTTATTAAAGGTTCCAAATACCAGTTATACAAGTGGTAAAACCTCTTCTTCAGTGTATTACTACCAATAAATGAGGGATCTGCAGGGGAAGTATCTATCAAACCATTTTTCAGAATAGCTTTTCCTATATTGTAAGGAAGTATTTCATATCCAGAACCGAATCGGATTCCGTTACCTATATACGTAACAATTGAATTTTGTCTACGTAAAGCTAATTTAATTGCACTATCGGATACAATCTTTCTTCTTCTAGAAGTAGTGATTAATAATGCTTCATTAGCAGGAGAAAATAGATCTCGTTTGCTATAACCCGTAGTTCCAGACCCAGTACCTTCGAGAAAAGAGGGATCAGCTTCTATTTCAAAGCCTTTGACACGCGAGAGAATTGACAATTCTTTTTGACGCTGACGCCTGTTAGACCCTCGGAGATTTATCAATTAGTTCGACCAATTCGGAGCTATTGAAGCTGGATCTACCTTTGCAGGTACATGAGTCGAAGCAATAACGAGATTCTTGCGAATGCAAGGATTCCTGCGCCCATTACCGATACTCCTCAATATTAGGCAGAGTAAGAATCTGGGATCGGCTTCTAATCTGTGATACAGGCGATTAACATTCAACTCATGAATGTCTTGAATCCATATCGTACAGGGAGACATCTCTTTTGCTATTGCAAAAATAAGATTCAATCGGTTTACGCTCTGTTTCGAAATGAAAGTCCCACGTACATTATTGAAATATGATCTGTTGTATAACAACTTCCTCAATGGCAGTCTCACCGACGGAAAGTAGGAATTGGATGCTATATCCCTAACTACATAAGATCGTCCAGTTTCTATGGGTCCTACTAGTGGAACTCCTTCAGATGGTAATAATCCTGATGAAAGCAAAATAGGTACGTCACGACATGGAATATTCGGAATGCCTTTTCGTCTCATTGTCGCTGAAAGGAGAATATTTCTTTCAAGGGCAAGAAGAGCCCACTTCTCCGCAGGATCCAACTCACAGATCTCGTAATTTGATAGATCATTTTGACGAATCCGAAGTAGGTATGACAAAAGATTAGATCCTTCTTCTGGGGTGGGTTCGTGATTAATCCCACCGCTCAATGAATCGTAATTGGAATTTAATTTCGATTCATACTTGGAAATAGTTTTATTTGTCACTAGATATTGAGTCAGTAATTGTTTATTAATCTTAAGGGTGTCGGAGCTTTTCCTACGAAGTATCCACGAATCTAGTTCATTTTTCACAAGGTAATAGAAGATTATATTATTTGTATAATTCAGGAATCTCTTCAGGGAATGTATCAGTAGATCTTTCGTTTACATTTACCTTGTCGAGGGAGAATACATTACCTTTTCCAGATAAAACCCACGCATTGGGTCTATTAAATATCCGGTGATATTGAAACGTTTCCACAAGTGAGGGGAATTGGAACCCGAAACAGCAGATAAATAATGCTTGAGAAATGCAAGAACAAATAATATCGAGAAAACGAGGTAGGATGGGGCATACTTATTCGAAAATCTAAAGACTGACCATCTCGAATGCGACACCTGCGTTTAGTTAGTAATTTCTTCGAAAATAGAGAGATCTATTTTAGATAATACGTTACTGATGGAATCGTTTCTGAATCTTGATCTTAGGCTTAACGATAAACAAGCTCTAGCATTACCTATATCCTCAGCAACTCTTTCCGTAATTCCGGGGAAAGTGTAATTCAAGTCATCACTTACTTTGAGTACTATTTCTGGATATATCTCTCTAATCAGATCATAAAAGTATCTCCACCAGTTAGGGGTGAAAAACCGAGGTATATATTCTCCGAATGGGCTCCATTTCTCGCAGATATTGTCTCTCCAAAAGATCCAAGAGATCTTATATTTGTTTAAATCCTTTGATAACTCATCGAAATTAATGAGATGAGATGGAAGAATAGGTTCTTTTTAGACACGTGTATCTGCAAGCCTCGTATTTTCGTACAGAACCTTCTCTCCAGTTAATCCTGTTGGAGATCTTGATGCTACACTGCTGCATAATGAGAATTTCTTTGACCAATAAAGCGTCTCAGATTCTTCTGATTCCCAAAAATAACCAATGTGTGAATCATTTTGATAGAATTGATTCCCAATAGAATCATTCCTCGAGTTTGATCTCTTCTCAATGGATCCCTCCGAATCGACTTGATCCACTCCCGAATTTTTGAGACGGGGTCGAGATCGCCAATCAGCCGATAGCTTAGAGTTTATCAATGTTCTTTCCAAGTAATTTCCATCGCTACCACATGAAGATAGAGACGAATCTCCCGTTTCGCGAGGAGATAAGTTCAACCCCGTCAGTAGTCCTCTTAGATCCGAAATAGAGTCAAGAAATCTATCTGAATGAGTTAGTGGTGGTATCGCAGATTCATCCAGATCAGATGGAGTCGATTCGGTTGTTGCGAGTATATGATCAATAGTTTCCCTTTCCGTTCGTTGCGAGGAATTGGGTAACAACGAATCAGACACTTGGGATTGAATAGATGAAGTGATATTTTTTGTATCTAAGGATCCTATTTCAAGAGATGGGATGACTTCATCACCGGAGCCCGTATACGAATTCTCTAAGATGTCAGAGTAACTACTGCTGTATCCTCCAACCAACGAATCCCTTCTTCTGATTATTGAGATAAAATCCCTTCCGGCACAGTTCAATACGGGTAAATGCGAGTAATCTATAAAGTTTGGTGTATCTACTTCATCGGAAATGGATCCCGAAATACTCCCAATATTCCTATTCGAACCTTTCCCATAATTCAAATTATCCAGAAACAGATCCCAATCCTGCCTTCCCGTAGCGGAATAAGCACCATTCGGGAGTTTTGTTCCAATACATTCGATACAGGATGATTCAACAAGAAATGGATTAACTGCGGGTTTTAGGAAGATTGAGGAGCCTACCGATTCTTCATCCATTAACAATCCGGACTCGATGAAGAAACTATCTTTTCTACCGAAGATTCTCTTGAGAAAGGATATCTTCTCATCGAGGTTGAGTGAACTCAGAAGGAAATCAAGCAGTGGATAATCTATATTGTTCAATTTATAGACAAGATAATCAATCCCATCTGTCGAAGCTTCTTCACTAATATACTTGGGAATAATGATTCGGTAAATAGATGATATATTGGTAAATTCCTTGGGATACTTGTTGTTCCTCCAGCCGTACTACGAATAGTGATACCAATATTATTTAGTGCTAATATCGACAGATCATAGATTGATCTACCTAAGTCGGATCTTATTTCTGCGAATACTCTCTTGGAAGGGGAAAAAGACAAGTCTCTGATTGTATCAAGCCACCTGTGCACATTTGACCGAACATCTGGATATTCATCAATTGGGGAAATAATACATTCATGCAACAAACGCTCTATGTTACCCCTCCATTCCAATAATCTCTATTCAATTGCAATTCTTGTTACACCAGTAGATCCCTCGCCCCCCTCCCGGCTACCCAATTGATAGTTGATTCTGGATAGATATTCACTAGCTAATGTACAGAAATAGTCACGCGAAAAGAGCGTGTATACTGAGTAGAGAGATATTAACCTATTTCGTTCATATACCCTAACTAGAGAGTATGTTGAAGATATGTTACCTCCCTCTCCCGATTCATCTGAAAAAGTAGGATTTTCACTTCCATCAGTTCTTTCTACAGGTACATCGAAAAGGATCTCTAAACGGTTTGAAATAATCTTATCAAGATCGAAGTATGCGCCATTTTGCATCTCTGATTCCTCGTCAAGTATTCCACCAAATGATAGATCTCCTCTCGATAGAAAGGCTTTCCTAGGTTCCTCGCTACTACTACCAATTCTTACCTTACTGGAAATCAAATTCGATTTTTTAACTCTTAAAAGAAATCCAGTCAGTCGGTTTCTTGATTCATTTATTAGTTGTGAATAGGCGTGTAGAATAGAAAATTCCCCCTCATTTCCGTGGGAATCTAACCCCAATAATTGGAAGAACCACTTACGATTCTAGGAAGAATCAATACATTTATTGGAATCATTTTCTGCTATTCCCGCTACAGAAGGGGAGAAAGGATCTCCCAACAATAAAGGAGAGTCGAGTGTAAAATGCCGACAATCTCTCTCTACTTTCCATAAATGAGATATTCTTCCGATACCGAAAGACACGGAATTCTTATATCATTCTTCTGCCAAATATGTCTTAATAGGAGTTCCATCGGCGGTGGGACCCATACCTAGTTCATGTATAGATGATTCTGTTGAAAAGCCGTGACTCACCGCCTCTGGAGAATCATCAGTGGATATTGCTCTTTCCTCCGGAGAGTAACTGCCTACAAAGCCATTTCCAGATCTTTTCATTGAATCATATTCTGGATTTCTCTCCTCACTTCAACTAGATAAACAAGTATCTTCGATAGGTATCTCCTTCCCAACCTTCTGATTTCTGGAATCAGACTCATCCCTTGAGTTGCTATGAAAAGCCTCCAATTCTCTAGATGTCTCTATTTGTGAGGAGACATACTTCGAGAAACCACAGGAAATTTCTAGTAATATACTTGGTACCTCAGTGAGTAATTGATTATCCGATAGATAATCAAGTTCGATAAATCTCTTTTCTAAGAGAGATCTCGTTAGATTCAATTCGCGCTCATCCTTATTCCATGGAGAAGGACTTTGGTGACAGGAATGCCACATATAAAAATCGGCGTAATCCCGGAATAGTGTCCAACTCCCCTCGTCAATGGAATTTAACCAATCTCTTATATCGCTATAGGATAGGGATACACCATCACGAGATGACATTGTATTCTTATGGGGTGGAAATAGAGACAAATTGGAGAGACCCTTCCGCTCGGAATAGAACGGTGATTCATCTCCCTGCCGATCTACTGAATCCCTGGATTCGAGTAACATTTTGTCCCAAAAGTCCGATATTACGGGAATGAAGGAATCGCTTCTTAATGTTGCTGTTTGTAGCCAATTAACCCTTTGCTTGTCATGGATTTTCCGGAGAAGTAACGAATCAGAATCATTTTAGTAACAGTCATCCTTACGAAGTATCACATTTATATAGAATTCAAAAAACTCATTTGAATCTTCTAGATTCTTATCCCCCAGTGATTTTTCAATCCTCTCAGTCACATCTCTGGATATATTCTTGATGGGGAGTGGATCCCTCATCAGCCGGACCCTCCATCCATCTGAAACCGAAGGATCCATCGCACTATATATGGGAACTTGCGGTTCTTCCCTCGTCGAAGTTGTGGAAATATTTCCGTTTGAATCCGAATAGTAAGAATTACGTGTCTTTCCCTTTCTATCCTTTTCAGCAGGTGAGCATCTTATTGATAGAGAAAGAGGATAGAAGGATTCAACAGAATTTGTTGCTGGTTTTTTTACTACTCCACCAGTTCTATTAATTAGTTTCGCTAGATCTATAGAACCTCCTTCGATCAAATTTCTCTCACCTGAACGATGCATAGGAATTGGTATTGTTAGTAACATCAGGATTCCCGGAGTCACGCTATTACCCCGCTTCATTGAATCGCGCAGATTCCGTAAAAAGATTGAACTCAGAATTCATAAGTCAAATAATTTGATGGAGGGTTCATAACTGGAGAATAGACCAATTAGAAATTCCCCTAGATCTTGATTTTTCAATGATTCAAATGAGTAGTGGAATCCATCGGTTTCTGCTAACTTCGGAACTTCAGAGAATAAATCTGGACTTCTTACTTTTTCTTCTCCCACTTCTCTTACCTCATGATCTCTCTTCACTTTATCTATATGTGGTAGATACTACCCACCTCTCACATTCCATTATATAGATAATATCGAAAGATTCAAGGCCCAATGGAGTGAGTACTTTCGATGTGGTGATTTGTGGGTGTATTCGTACCTACCTGAAGCTGTCTCGGGAATCTCGAATTGTTGAAGAAACCTATCTATGTCTTATCTATCTCCTCATCAACTTATTTTATTCCGAGTGATAAAGACGAGTTCTCCAACCTGATGGGCGAACGACGGGGATTGAACCCGCGCGTGATGGATCCACAATCCATTGCCTTGATCCACTTGGCTACGTCCGCCCCCTACTTTCCCTATTCAGCTTTCTTAACTGGGAGAGAACAAGATCTACTAGGGTCATTCATTCGATGCGCGTACGTATTATTCGTCTATATATTAATACAAGAAAAAATATGTTAGGTGAAAAATGTATTCTCAATCTATTCCAGTGGGTACGGGACTACAAGCGTTCCGCTAATCAGAATGAGAATATCTTTGATTCCCATTCTCTGTAATCCTAGAAGGGTGTTTCAAAGATTCCCCAGAATCCAAGATTGGAAACTGATAATTGTAAGATTATGGCGAGATATTACTATTATTTCTATTCATTCCATCGGACGAATCTCCATTAAATACCAAACCTTATGCGAGGTTTGGTATTTAGTGATGCTGCACGACCAGACAGGTATTATCCGTTTACAGAAGGAGCTTCAACAGAAGCTAAGTCTAGAGGGAAATTATGAGCGTTACGTTCATGCATAACTTCCATACCTAGGTTAGCACGGTTGATGATATCAGCCCAGGTGTTAATAACACGACCTTGGCTATCAACCACGGATTGGTTGAAGTTAAAACCATTCAAGTTGAATGCCATGGTGCTGATACCCAAGGCAGTAAACCAGATGCCTACTACGGGCCAAGCGGCTAAGAAGAAGTGCAGAGAGCGAGAATTGTTAAAGCTGGCATATTGGAAGATCAAACGGCCAAAATAACCGTGAGCAGCTACGATGTTGTAGGTCTCTTCCTCTTGACCGAACTTGTAACCTGCATTAGCAGACTCATTCTCAGTAGTTTCTCTGATCAAACTAGAAGTTACCAAAGAACCATGCATAGCACTGAATAGAGAGCCGCCGAATACGCCAGCTCACCCAACATGTGGAAGGGATGCATAAGGATGTTGTGCTCAGCCTGGAAAACGATCATGAAGTTGAAAGTACCAGAAATTCCTAGGGGCATACCGTCAGAGAAACTTCCTTGACCGATTGGGTAGATCAGGAACACAGCGGTAGCAGCTGCAACGGGAGCTGAGTACGCAACAGCAATCCAAGGACGCATGCCTAAACGGAAACTAAGTTCCCACTCACGACCCATGTAGCAAGCTACACCAAGTAGGAAGTGAAGAACGATCAGTTCGTAAGGACCACCATTGTATAGCCATTCATCAACGGAAGCTGCTTCCCAGATTGGGTAGAAGTGTAAACCGATAGCTGCAGAAGTAGGAATGATAGCACCGGAGATAATGTTGTTTCCGTATAGCAAAGAACCGGAGACAGGCTCACGAATACCATCGATATCTACAGGGGGAGCTGCGATGAAAGCAATGATGAATACAGAGGTTGCGGTTAATAAGGTGGGAATCATTAAGACACCGAACCATCCGATGTAAAGACGGTTTTCAGTGCTGGTGATCCAGTCGCAGAAGCGACCCCATAGGCTTGCGCTTTCGCGTCTTTCTAAAGTTGCGGTCGTGGTAATTTTTGGTTTTCGAAACGATTGGTGATTACCCAAGCTGATGAGCCTGTTGATCCATAGTATATCACAGAATCCCACCTGTGTCAACTAATCTAATATTGATTGAATATCCGAAGAAACGGGAAGACTTCCCTTTGTTTTCGCACGATACTTCTTCAAACCTTGACTCTCTTTTCAGACGCATTTCCCTTTTATTATCATAAACCACGGGAAAGTCAACGTTAGTTCGGCTCCTCGAGTACATCATGGGAGATGCCAGCTTTGCCTTAGATGTACTACGACTCAATCATCGATTCGAGGTGAGGGACATACAGGATAAATATCTGCTGGCGTTGCCTGACATCCCCCCCCCCCCCCGAGGTGAGTAGTCCGCCCCAGGCGGAGATAGTTGAGAATGGTGGGAGTCGCGGGGATGCGGGCAGTGCCAATCATGTCGATCATGTCGATTGTGTCGATTGTGTCGATCATTCTAGTCATGTCGATCATGTCGATCATGTTGATTGCGTCGATTGCGTCGATCACTTTGGTCATGTCGATCATGTTGATCATGTCGATGATGTTATGGACTTTACGATTCGACACTAGTCTTTCTCTTTTTCATGAGGTACTATACCAGTGACAAAATTTCCCCTATGACTTGGATATTCTTTCTCCCATTATTTAATTTCTGCTTATCCATATGCTTCTGGCGTATCTTGATTCCTAATACCCTGCGCTCCGGAGTAGAAGGTTTCAATCCACCAATAAGAGGTTGTGGATTGAAACGAACCCGGAACTAACGGAAATGGGCAAAAGCCTTATTAGCTTCTGCCACCTTGTGAGTCTCCTCCTTCTTCCGTACAGCACTACCAGAATTTCTGGCAGCATCCATTAATTCATCACTTGATCTTAAAGCCATACTTCGACCTGAACGTTTTCGACACGCGATCAATAACCATCGGATAGCCAAAGCTCTTCCTTCTGCAGGTACTACTTCAACGGGGACTCGATAAGTCGATCCACCTACACGTTTGGATTCTGTTACTATATCGGGAGTTACCCTACGTATTGCTTGTCGCGGGACAGACAGTGGATTCTTATTCGTCTTTTCCTTAATCCGCTTCATAGCCTGATAGAGAATCTGATAAGCCAATGATTTCTTGCCATCTTTAAGAATACGATCAACCAACATGTTTACTAATCGATTACGATAAATCGGATCCGATTCTATATTTTTCTTTTTGTTCGCTACATTGCTCCGGTGTAACATGAGTTTACAGATATGTCGGATTCCGATTCTATCTCGACTGTATCTTAGAATCTTATTTGGGCTTTTTCACTCCATATTGTAGGGTGGATCCGCCGGTTAGTCGAGGATCTCCCCCCAAACTGCACGTGCGACTTTCATCGAATGCAGCTTTCCATATGATTGAATAGAAAGTCTTGAAGTAAGTTCGGGTTACTTCAATGAATCATATTTACTCATTAGGCATTGAGTATCCGTTTCCTCTTCATCATCCCACGAATAGGAGAAGGGAAATCCCGTATTTCATTTATCTCACCAAGAATGTCCGTGGGTTTATTGATCCAATTACCAAATGTTCACAAAACCTCCACTGAATCTCCATAATCGTAGTCCGAACTCGTTCTGAGAGAGAGAAGACATTCGAAGATTTTCCAAATAAATGGGAGTCCGGGTAAGACTCAACTTACTGGAATGCAATACCCTGGACACCGAGTTGTTTCACACGAATAAGATAATAATCAATCTCCGTAATAGCAGGCTTCGGTCCCCTGGCAACATTCCCACTATCGGGTCGGCTATGCATTTGACATATCAGAACAACCGATACGGAATCATTGCGATGATACAAGTTACGACAATGTTCTGCAACGCACTGGAACGCCCCTTCTTACGATCCTTTACTCCTACAGCATCTAAAGTTCCTCTAACGATATGATATCTTACACCAGGTAGGTCCTTCACCCTCCCGCCTCTCACAAGGACCACGGAATGTTCTTGCAAATTATGGCCAATACCTGGTATGTAAGCCGTTATCTCGAACTTGGAGGTTAATCGAACTCTGGCGACTTTCCGTAGGGCAGAGTTAGGTTTTTTTGGTGTAGTTGTGGAATAGTTGACAGATGAGTCAGTTTCAGTGTCACTCTACAGAACCGTACGTGAGATTCTCACCTCATACGGCTCCTCGTCATTCAATTAATACTAAGAATAGAAGTACGAAATACCTTTCGGTTGTTACCCGATACAAGAGGATTCACAAAATAATTTTGATATTCCATTCTTTCATTTTCAACTCCCTCCTGTGTGTTTGCCTCTACCTCCTCCCTATCCCCCAAATCGATTCGCTAGTCTACTTACTTCAGTGTCATTAATATTCTTAAGAAGTAGTAAGGAGAAGGAGATTCTGTTCCTACTTCAACTTCCCCAGAAGTAAATAGGTATTCACCGTAGTATCTATTTCCTGCTTCGATACTAC
Source organism: Dipteris shenzhenensis (assembly GCF_047967505.1). Lineage (NCBI taxonomy): Eukaryota > Viridiplantae > Streptophyta > Polypodiopsida > Gleicheniales > Dipteridaceae > Dipteris > Dipteris shenzhenensis. The sequence continues at coordinate 28,294 of NW_028239752.1, read as the reverse complement.
CGATATAGACTTGGGAGAATTATTCTCTGATGTGGAAGAAATAGAATCTACAAGTGATCTGTGAAAAATCCTTCTACTCTCTAGAACCACCCGAATTGCTAGTGCTAATGATATTCGTTCCAATATGATAGAGTGAATTAATAGATAAAGGTGGAAGAGGGAGATATGGAATGGAAAGATGGAGAATATATTGATTTGATGGGTAGATTCGCTAATGAGTCTCATGTCTGTTTCCATTTCAGTAATATTAAACAGATCGAATATACGGGGGATTGACGGGTTGATGTAAGCTTATCCATGTTATTAATCACTATTCAAGAAGGAATCCATTCTGAAATGGAAAAAAGCTTTGATATGATTTGGCTTTCGTTCTTTCGTCTGCTGTAACGAGGCTGTCTGAGGAGGATTCAGTAACCCATAGGGATATCTACCTCTACCATATAGGATCCAATGACTGCTTGAGGCCCGCCAATGGCGGTGTGGATGAAACAGCAGTGGTAGAAAAAACCGGGGATATAGACGGAAGAGGAAGAATTTTATTATCTCGGTTATCCTATTCCGTAACGAGCCATTGACGTAAGTCCTACATCTTCTTTCCTCCCTCTCCCGTGGACCAGATCAGAGGTTCGGGTTCCGTGGGAAGAAGATTGTACCACGAGAGCTCAAGGGGGTCAAGTTGTTGTTACTATCAATGCATGATACAGATCCTGCTGGTCTGATTGTACCCTAACGTCAATCCAGAGAAGTGGCGGGGACGAATCTTTCATCTGTACTATGGAGTATAGTAATCCAAA
>NW_028239752.1:0-17500 GCF_047967505.1 Dipteris shenzhenensis | reverse complement strand
GGGGAAAGTATGGATAAGGGGTGAAAAATGAAGAAAAAAGGGGAAAGAGAACGTGAGGGGGAGGGGGGGGGAAGTGGGGGATAGTCGGGATGAAGAAAATGAATCGGAGCTTTGCGAAACGAAAGTAGCAGTTTATGGAAAGGGTGGAATTGGTAAGTCAACAACAAGTTGTAATATATCAATAGCTTTGGCGAGACGCGGAAAACGGGTATTGCAAATTGGATGTGATCCGAAACATGATAGTACTTTCACCCCCACGGGATTCTTGATACCTACCATTATAGACACTTTGCAATCGAAGGATTACCACTATGAAGATGTGTGGCCTGAGGATGTCATTTATAAGGGTTATGGCGGAGTGGATCGTGTTGAAGCAGGGGGACCACCTGCGGGAGCTGGTTGTGGGGGATACGTAGTGGGAGAAACGGTTAAATCATCGAAAGAATCGAATGCTTCTTATGAATATGATACTACTCTATTCGACGTTTTAGGGGACGTAGTCCGTGGAGGTTTTGCCGCTCCATCGAATCATGCGGATTATTGCATTATTATCACGGATAATGGATTCGATGCCCCTTTTGCAGCAAATCGTATTGCTGCGTCGGTTAGGGAGAAGGCACATACCCACCCATTGCGATTAGCAGGTTTGGTGGGGAATCGGACATCTAGGAGAGATCTCATTGATAAACATGTAGAAGCCTGCCCGATGCCTGTGCTGGAAGTGTTGCCTCTCATTGAGGACATTCGGGTCTCGAGGGTGAAGGGGAAAACATTGTTTGAAACGGCTGAATGTCAATCAGATCTCAATTATGTTTGTGATTTCCATCCCAATGTGGCGGATCAGATATTGTCTCGACCAGAAGGGGTTGTGCCAAGGGAAATTCCAGATAGAGAATTATTCAGTCTGCTCTCCGATTTCTATCTGAATCCCGATGGTGGGGGGCAGAGGAATGCCCAGCAAACTCAACAGGATATTCTGCTTGATTTTACGATGATTCGAAACCGAAACTGCAAATTTCTTGTATGTGTACCCTTTCTGAGGAAACCCTTTCACGAAGACTCCCGAAACTCTCACTTTTGAATGTGAAACCGGAAATTATCACACTTCTTGCCCCATTAGTTGTGTGGCTTGGTTATATCAAAAGATCGAAGACAGCTTTTCCCCAGTGGTAGGTACAAAGACTTGTGGTTATTTCTTACAGAACGCTCTTGGAGTTACGATCCTTGCGGAACCTCGTTATGCAATGGCAGAGTCGGAAGAGGGGGACGTCTCGGCCCAATTAAATGATCAAGGGGAATTGGAGAGAATTTGTATCCAAATAAAACGAGATAGAAACCCTAGTGTCATTATTTGGATTGGCACATGTACCACGGAAATAACAAAGACGGACCTAGAAGGCATAGCACCCAAGCTAGAAAACGAACTTGGAGTACCAATTGTAGTTGCGCGGGCCAATGGATCGGATTATGCTTTTACTCAGGGGAGGATACTGTATCAGCTGCCACGACGCATCGGTGTCCGGAATTTGACATATCTAGACACGAACAGAAACAGGATTTAGTTGGGGGTGTTGACACTGCGACGACGGAAGCGGGGGGGGCTAATCCGGAGGGACGGAAATTAAAGAATCATGCTTCAGTTCTTTTTGGATCTCTAACTTCAACTGTAGCTTCTCAACCGAATCCGGAATCGAAACGTCAATCCATTCAGGTATCGGGGTGGTTACCCTCCCAGAGATATACTGAACTTCCATCATTAGGCAAGGGAGTGTATGTTTGCGGCGTGAATCCCTCTCTGAGCCGTACAGCGACGACTCTGATGCGGCGTCGTAAATGCCAGTTAATTGGAGCACCTTTTCCTATTGGTCCTGATGGGACGCGTGCTTGGATAGAAAAGATTTGTTCCGCCTTTAATATGGAACCTCAGGGTTTGAAGGAGAGGGAGGATGAGATATGGAAGAGTCTGAGAGACTATCTTGAGATAGCAGCTGGTAAATCTATATCTTTTACGGGAGATAATCTATCAGAAATTTCTATAGCAAGATTCCCAATTCGCTGCGGAATGGTTGTCTACGAAACAGGTATTCCCTACATGGATAAACGATATCAAGCTGCCGAGCCATCTTTCTCACGAGATACTTGCAAAGAGATGGGTACACTCATGCCACGGATCGTGGAAAAACCGGATAATTATAACCAGATACAGCGTATGCATGAATTAAAACCTGATTCAGCAATTACTGGAATGGCTCATGCCAATCCTTTAGAAGCAAGAGGTATTGATACAAAATGGTCTGTCGAGTTCACCTTTGCCCAAATCCATGGATCCACTAATGCGAGGGATGTGCTTGAACTTGTTACTCGTCCCCTACGGCGTAATAATAATCCGGGGCGTCTGGGTTGGAGTAACCTGTCGAAGCAGATGGTAACAAATCACTAAATTATAGAATTATTGGGTGACGGGAAGTGACCATTGAGGGAAATGCATAGAGACGTCTCCAAATTCTTAATCATGGGATTCTGTCTCCTCATGATTAAGAAATCCATCGACTCCTTTCCGAAGGAGTTGCTGTGCTAGCTACGGGAGTGGTACGGAGAGGTTGCCGGCACTCTACGGGAAAAAAAAAAAACTGAAAAATATGGGAAGGAAATAATTATGAACGTAGAAAGCGTTCAAATGTCGTTGTATCTACTGCAGGTTTCGCTGCTTACTCGGGTGAAGGTGGCAGGTCCACCTATAATATTCGGACTATATTATGGATTACTAACAACATTACCCGTTGGACCCTCCCAAATACTATCCATAAGAGCTTTTCTTTTGGGAGGGAATCTTAGTGGTACCGTCGCTTTGAGTGGTTTGATGATGGGATAGCTACTAATATTTCTGTCAATATTCTGTTCACCTCTATATGCATTGATAGTGAAACCACATGTTGTAACTGTCCCAATAGTACCATACATGTTATTTTACTGGTTCCGAACCAAGGATTTACCGGATTATCGAACTCTACGTCCGACCAATTCACTCAGTGACTTTCGAATCGGTAATATATTCTTGGATAGTTTCATTTTCCAGATTTTAAATCCAATTCTTTTACCAAGTCCCGTATTGGCGAGACCAATTCACCTATTTATTTTTCGATATAGCAACAACATAACATTTCTGATTAGTAGTTTCGTGGGTTGGTCACTCGGTCATATGTCATTCAGCTACTTGTCCAGATTACTTCTGGTTCGCGTAGAATATGATTCACCCATACTCTACCTGCTGATGAAACGCGTCATTTACAAAACTTTTAGTATTGTTGTTCTCATTAATGTACTGGTTTATTTGGGTAAGGCTCCAGTACCTCTCTTCACCAAGAATTTTGAAGACGAACTTGTCTTGCTCGATAACAATCTCCGGGAGTTGTCAGATTCGATGCTATGGATTTTCAAGTCGTGGCCCACGTCCTTGTTCGACCCATACAAACCAAATCGTCCTTTACGATATATAGAGAATAGCCGATTCGGCGGCGATAGCTTAGTGAAGAAGCAAGTATCAAATCACTTTTTCAGCAAATGTTTGACTAGTGGAAAACAGCGGTTGGCTCTCACGGCGTTACCCAGTTTGTCGATCTTTGGAGACCAGTTAGGAACCTCGTTAGAGGATTCGGATATGCCACTTCCAGCTCATCATCTGCATGAAGACTGGATTTTGAACCAATTCAGGAAAAACAAGGATTTGAATAATGAGTTAAAGGACCGAATTCGATTCCTAGACACCGAGCCTATCTTCTGGAAAGCGATGGAAAGAAGGACCGGATTGGCTGATAACGGAGGTGAATTACCTAAGATTTATGATCCATTTTTGAATAATTCATGTCGTGCTAGGATTCCAAACTCGGATTCATTCTGGATACTGTCTGATTCATTGGCATCGCAAGCGGTTGACAACAACGAGTATGCCAATGAATTGAATTCCGGTAATAAGATTCGGGATTGGGTGTCTATCAGGTATAAAGAGTTGAGAAGCAATGAGATTCCTCTTCCCCGGGAAGCATTACCTAAAAATGCTTTGCAAATATTTATTTTCATGTTCGAAACACCGGATGATGCCGTGATTGAAGATGTTGTGGGAGAAACAAACTATTCAGTTTCGAAGGGTGATTCCACCCCCGTAACTTGGGATCAAGTCTTCAAATTTTCTTCATCTCCGACAGAGTTAGCTTTATTCTTCACCTATCTCAGAGATGATTGTGGTGCCTTCGATTGGATCCGCTTGCTAGACGTACCTCTAATTGGTGGGGAAAGACTTGACTCTTCAAAACAAAAAATACGTTCGATCCTCGAGATTGAGGAACTGTCGGAGGAATTGGCCCGCAATACTCACTTAATATATGATAATAGGTTCGATGTCGCGGGTGGGTCAACTGATATTCGTAACAGAAAGTTAAAAAATTTAGCAATCAGCGTCGGGAAGACGCGGCTGAAAACACGCAGACTGGTCAAACGTTTTGCAAAAAGCTCTGATTTTCGTCGGAAACCTATAAAAGGCTCTATGCGCTCCAGAAGACGTAAGACACTGGTTTGGGAAGTATTTCAAGATAAGGCACATTCACCTCTCTTCTTTAGATTAATGGAACTACCCACTCCGTTTCGATTTCCTGCCGGAGAATTAACTGGTGTAGATTTTGAGGAATCGGCCGGTGACGCGAGGAGAGAAACTAGTACCCAACCCGAACAGGAACTAATATCTCTTTCATCCTCGAGAGAGGGGGAGCGAGCGAAATCCGACCGCCCAGCTATAGCAGCTAGGTTCGATGTGAGTTCCATCCACACGGGGCGGGGTTTATTATTGGTTATGCAATCGACTCTTCGGAAATATGTGAAACTGCCTGTATTGATAACACTCAAGAATTTCGGTCGTATTTTATTTTTTCAAGCTCCCGAATGGGATGAGGATTGGAGTGAGTGGCGCAAAGAATCCCACATCAAATGCACCTACGACGGCGAGGGATTCTCACACACTCGTTTACCCGGTCGTTGGTTGAAGGAGGGTCTTCAGATAAAGATTTTGTATCCTTTCCGGTTGAAGCCTTGGCGTACTCGCGGGAGGAGGCGCCCAACCATTTTGGAAAATGATATGAATCCCAGGTATCTCAAGACTCGGGAATCGGGGAGAAAAAATAGATTGAGGCGAGGAAAATCTCCATCTAGCTATTTAACAGCTTGGGGATTCCAAACAGATGTACCTTTTGGAACTATTAAGAAAGATCCCTCCTTCTGGAAACCTATCCGGAAGAAATTGATGAGAATTTTGAGACGTAGTCTCGCATTGCGGACTAGGCAAATGCGTCGTCTCTACTCCAAATTGGGTGTATCCGCAAGGTTTCCATTGGGGAAATTGAATTTCCTTCGTAAAATTGAAGGGATTTGGGAGAATTGGAGTGGAACCGATTTTGTTGGGGGAGATATTCCAAATGATACAGGGACCGGGTGGAAAGAGGGGCCGTCACACGGTGAACCAGGTACTGGTGGAATAGATGAAACATCAATTCCCATTGATAATAAATCCCGATACTTTGCGGGTACCGATGATGAACCAGTAAAAGATACCGTTGGTGGATCCAAATCCGAACCCGAATCAGACATGCATGCATTCAGAAATCTGTTAACCGAAGGGGTTGGCGGGGGTGGGCGTAGCACCAAATCACTCCGTTTTAGTAAACCGGGAATAGATGACAGACTAATTAATACAAATCTGACTAGTTCTTTGAGATTCCAAACGAAATTAGTCAATATTCAGGGAATTTATTTGAGATCCCGCATATCGGTCGCAGAATTGTTTGAGAAGTATCTTCTACTAGTAGCGGGATTATTTCGAAGAGTCAATAGAGCTTTTGCTCATTATCTCGACAATTTTGCTAGATTTCGGGTGCAACTGGTGAAAGTGACGAATCAAGTTGGTGGGGTTCATGGGGATGCAAACCACCCAATTCTAGCTATTTCCGGAATTAGGGAGGGAATACCGCGAGTTATCGATAATCAATCTATAGGATTACCGTCTCAGGCGCACATTCACGACATTCTGTGGCATGTAAGCATGAAAAACAACCTGGATTTGGATTCTTTGATGGAAATTGCGGAAGATAGCAAGGATGCGGGGTATCTCGATAACCGGAAGGGATGTAAGGATAATGAGAATCTGGATGATGCTTCGGAAGATTGGAATTATCCGCGCGGTGATCATGGTTGTTATCCGAAAGGGGGAGGGGAAACCCCAGAATTTTTTGATGGCGGTAAACATGACGGGGGAAAGAGCGATTCCGTGGGATGTCCCGATGACAGAACTGGCGGGATTGTACGTGGGTATGGTATCGATGAACATATTAATAATTTTGCTACGATGCGGGGACTTTCCAAACAACTTTGGGAATTGAATGCAAATGATTTGGGGAGTTTGTTAGGCTGTCCCGACAAGTACAACCTGTCATTGGAGTTATGGCAAAAAATTGCACCGAAGAGATGGAGATCGGACATCGAAAATTTATATGGATTCAGAAGCATCGGGGGAAGTTTTCTCGCCGAGCATGAATATGTATTTCGTGATAGACAAAACGATTATTCCATATATACTGAAACCCCTTTCCTCAGAGATCGAGTGAGAAATATCAATAAACGTCGTAAATACAGTTATTTGTTACATAGTTTTATTGATTCCTCACGAGATGTAGATATACAAAAATTTCCGGCGGGGTGGAATGCGGCGATAAGGGAAACTCGTTTAGGGAATCGTATCAGAGAACTTATTGCAGGGAAGGGAATTTCTCATCCACGAATACTTGATCCGGAACGTGAGTTGAATCCGAAATCCGATTTGGTGTTGTGGGTAATTCCGGATCCCGCGGAAGCAAAGGATGTATACGAAACAAGATCGAAATTTGTACCTGGGACTTCTATTTTGTGGGAGAGGGTTCCCGCTACCCCAAATGAAAGATTTCAGAGATTAGGCACGGATTACGGGTTACAGGAAGAAGAGATTGATTCGGATGAAATACTTCTAAGAGAGAGGGGGAGTCACTATTATATTTTTCAATGGAAATGGGAATCCGAAGCATTAGAAAGAGAATTATAAAGACTGAGGGATTTGATATCTCTCATCAACGTATTAGAAAATGAGCAGGATCTTACTTCCTTCTGTGTCAATATGGGTATAGATTGCGATTTGTTGAATCTTTTTCTCAACGAAGAGAAACGCGAGATTCTAGATGATTTGTTTGTTATTTCAGCCCATCGTTTACCGCGAATATTCGATGATTAGATTCTCATGTATAAAATGGTTAGTATCCCACTGAAATTTCGAAACAGATTCAAAAGAAGATTGAATAGAAATATATTTGGCGGGTGCATGCTGCGTTTGTCACTCATCAATGGGGAGAGGAATAGGAATCGCTCCTATCTCCATAACATCGAAGATCTCCTGCTTCCGAGACATCGTCGCAAATCGCGATTTCTCAGATCCCTATTGATTTTGAGCTCCGTGAAATCCGAAAGGGACCCTTTGGGCTACCCTTCTGGAGTGGAATGGATGAACAAGAGTGAAGAGTCTAGCGACCTGAGTGGGACTCAGAAAATCAAACGTTTCCTTTGGCCCAGTTATCGCTTAGAAGAATTAGCTTGTATGAACAGATTCCGCTTCGACACAAATAATGGAAGTCGATTTGCCACGCCCAGAATACGCATGTATCCCATTATTTGAGACGGGGGGGAGAATACGTAGATTCGACAATTTGCTCGACTAATATTACTAACATCTTGGTAATCTCAATCAAGTGTGTGATAGAAGGAGGGGCAGATACCTACCTTACTTATCAGATGCGGAGCTGTAACTACTCGTTGGTGGGAAACAAATTCCCACCGATAACCGAATCTATTGAGTGACGATTTCCCCGATTATAGGAGTATTCATCTCCCTCGCTCGGACCAATACTACCCGAATTAGTAGGCAAATCCTATACAATGAATTCGATAAACAATTATTATTACTACTATTACGGATAAGGCTATATCTACCAATTCGACGTTGATTTGTGAGAAAGGGGATACAGGGTCTGCTGAGTCTCAAATATGCTACTTGACCGATCAAGTCTCGAAACTCACTTCTCATTTGAAATCACATTCCAAGGATTACTCCTCTCAGAGGGGTTTGTGGAAATTATTGGGAAGACGCAAGCGTCTCTTAATTCATTCATCCAAAAAGGATCCGACTTTATACGATAACATAATAAGCAACTTGGGTATTCGGAGATTGAAGAGACGCCGATTCCAATTTATAGAAATCCAGTTCTACCGAAGCTAGGGTCTGCAAAAATTACCAGGAACATAATTCATGGGTATACCTCCTACGAAAGTGGATCCAGTTATAGTGAGTATGGGTCCCCACCACCCGTCGATGCACGGTGTCCTTCGACTTATTGTTACTCCAGACGGTGAAAATGTCGTTGGTTGTGAACCAATACTTGGCTATTTACATAGAGGGATGGAAAAAATTGCTGAAAACCGGACGATTCTGCAGTATCTTCCCCACGTGACGAGATGGGATTATTTAGCCACCATGTTTACCGAGGCAATAACAGTGAATGCGCCGGAGAAGTTGGCAAATATTCAAATACCGAGAAGAGCTAGTTACATACGAGTTATTATGCTCGAGCTAAGTCGAATAGCTCCCCACCCGTCATGGCTCGGACCTTTTCTGGCGGATGTCGGTGCACAAACCCCTTTTTTCTACACATTTCGAGAAAGGGAAATGATTTATGATTTACTTGAGTCTGCTACGGGTATGTGAATGACGCATAATTATTTCCGCGTCGGGGGAGTAGCGGTAGATTCACCATATGGGTGGCTAGATAAATGTTTGGATTCCTGCCACTATTGCCTCTCAAAAGTCGATGAATATGAACGACTTATCACAAATAATCCTATATTTCTGAAACGAGTGGAGGGGATAGGTGTCACTGGTAGGGAAGAAGCTATAGATCGGGGCTTATCCGGACCCATGTTGCGAGCCTCGGGGATTCAATGGGATCTTCGCAAGGTGGATCACTACGAATGTTATGACGAATCGGATTGGCGGATCCAATGGCAAACAGGAGGAGATTCATTGGCCCGTTATTTGGTACGAATCGGCGAGATGAGAGAATCCATAAGAATAATTCAACAGGCCTCGAGACTCCTTCCGGGAGGTCCATATGAAAATTTGGAATCTCGACGCCTTAGTCAGCAACGAAAGGAAATGGGATGGAATGATTTTGACTATCAATTTGTCGGTAAGAAATCCTCTCCCACTTTCAAATTACCTGAGCAGGAGCATTACGTAAGGGTGGAAGCTCCCAAAGGGGAATTAGGGATATTTCTGATTGGAGATGATAGTGTTTCTCCCCGGAGACGGAAGATTCGTCCGCCTGGCTTCATAAATCTGCAAATTCTCTCTCAATTGGTAGAAGGAATGAAACTAGCCGATATTACGACAATATTAGGTAGTATAGATATCATCATGGGGGAGGTTGATCGCCGAAACGGCAATTGGTACAAAAAATTTCGAGGAACGCGTGATTGACTTATTTCACAAATTGGGAGTTTCGAGAGATTCTTCCGAATTGATTTGGATTCTGATTTCCATTCCCACCCTTATCGTAGGAATTACAGTAGGAGTATTAGTTATCGTACGGCTCGAGTGAAAGGTATCTGCGGGGGTACAACAGCGTATCGGACCTGAATATGCAGGTCCTTTGGGAATTATCCAATCCCTGGCCGATGGAGTCAAGCTCCTACTGAAGGAAGATATTGTTCCAGCCAGGGGCGATACTTGGCTATTCAATATTGGACCAGCTGTGGTAGTCATACCAGTCTTTATAAGCCACTTGGTGATACCCTTCGGGCAGCACATTATTCTAGCTGATCTGAGTATAGGTGCTTTCTCTTGGATCGCCATCTCAAGTATCGTTCCCCTAGGGCTACTTATGGCAGGATATGGTTCAAATAATAAATATTCCCCTCCAGGTGGTCTTAGAGCTGCTGCTCAATCAATTAGTTACGAAATACCCCCAGCCCCATGTGTACTATCCATATCCCCACGTGCGACTCGCTGAATAAGATTGATGGGAAGAGGGTTATTCCGATATAGAGATTCGGAATGAAGAATCTTTCACTGATTTGACAGAACAACTGGATAGTCATCTGGGTGAGATCGAACAGCGTCTTGCAGCGAGTGAATCGAGTCCCATCCCCCATGTACGGGAGTGAAAGCATGTCCGAGCAGTAAACACTGTTTGCCCCCAGGTACGGGATAGATTTACAGGGCCTGAAGCGGGGACAAGAAGGGACTGAACCTCTTTTCCGGGATTGAGCGGGAGTGGATGGTCAGGAACACTAATATACACAAGAGATTTGTGAGAAGGGTGGAGAAAAAAGTTGCATAATAAAATCTCTTTTCTCTTTAATTGGATAAAGACTTAGCCTCGGTAGGGATGACTAGGTAGTACATCTTGAAAATCCCAATCCCGAGTATATTCCTATCTACTTAGATTATGACTATCCGGAACGAAGTAATCCTTTCAACGGTTTGATTTTTCTGCCCCTGGCGGAAAAAATTATTGATATATGCGAGTATCTCCTTTACGTAGTAGTCTCAAGAGGATTGGGATCATAGGAATCCTCAGGCTAATCCTCTTCTCGGCTGAAATAAAGATAGGTAGGGATCCATCTATGTGGAGATATAAAAGAAGTATCGGTAAATCCCATTCCACCGAGAAACGGTGGAAGATTCCGAATTATATCAAAAAATAACTGAAAAGGTTGAGATGGATTCAGAAGCTATCACTCCCTGTAGCAAACAGAATCCCATTGGTTGAGATTGGGACGCTCCTCAGGGGGGTGTCGCGCAAAGGAAGTGATTAACTACCAATCCCCCTCTCGGGTGACTTATGGGGAGCCGTATGAAATCCCAATTTCATGTACGGTTTCGAATCAGAGGTGGTAATAGCAATTGTACCGTCGACTATAATTATCTGATAGCTTAAGTACGGTTGACATAGTTGAAACACAATCTAAGTATGGTTTTCTGGGATGGAATCTGCGGCGTCAACCTATAGGCTTTATAGCTTTCTTCATATCCCCATCGGCAGAATGTGAAAGGTTGCCATTTGATCTACCAGAGGCGGAGGAGGAACTGGTAGCGGGTTATCAAACCGAATATTCAGGTATAAAATCTGGTTCATTCTATGTTGGTTCTTACCCAAATTCATTGGTTTCCTCGTCGTTTGTAACAGTCCTTTATCCGGGTGGATGGGATTCACCAATTCCATTTCTTCAAGAATTAGGGCAAATTTTTCCCTTTCGGACTCTCAGCAGTGAATCCTTTGATGTATTCGATGCAGTAACAGGTGTCATTACCACATCAGCCAAGTCTTATCTATTCCTATTCATTTCTATCGCAACGAGATGGACATTACCTAGAGTCAGAATAGACCAATTACTAGATCTCGGCTGGAAATCTCTTCTGCCCGTTGCTCCGGGAAATCCGTTGCTGACAGCTTCGTTTCGACTACCATCTCTAAAATGAGATATTCCCCTCATAGTTTACATCAATGTCACCCCGATTTTAATCTATCCAATCTCTAGAAACTAAGGAACTCCCCAGGATTATCTATCACATGTTTCCCACGGTAACTGGATTCCAGGATTATAGTCAACGAGCAATACGAGCTGCGAGGTATACTGGTCAAGGTTTTGCGGTTACTCTAGACCATCTGAATCGTTTACCTGTGACTATCCAATACCCCTACGAGAAACTTATATCATCCGAACGATTCCGTGGACGAATTCATTTTGAATTTGACAAATGCATTGCTTGTGAGGTACGTGTCCGAGTATGTCTGATTAACCTGCCTGTCGTCGACCGGAGATTGATAAGAAGCATCAGAAAAAAACGATTAAGAAGTTATAGCATTGATTTCGGAGTTCGTATCTTCTGTGGGAATTGTGTCGAATACCGCCTAACAAATTGCTTGTCAATGACTGAGGAGTATGAACCCTCGACTTATGATCGTCACGAATCAAATTATGATCAAATGGCTCCGGACGTTTGCCCCTCTCTGTCTCCCAGGATTCCGCAATTCAAGTAGTTCCAACTCTGAGTTATTCATCTGGGGAGTCACGAAAGGAGATCCCAATAATCGAACTGTCACTCGTGGTGTCAATTGAATCTCCGTCTGAAGTTTGGAAGATAGACCGACTCCCTGGTTAGAAAAAATAGTAAGTCGGAGATGATTCAATATCGAGATATCTCTGCTATGCAGAGATATCCCTCCTTCAATTATTTCTACCAATAGGGGGGGGTGTGTCTACATAAGTAGGTCACACACATACACGTCGTTATTGAATAGTAATATAGTGAGATGGGAGAATCAAAATAACTGGGCATAATGAATCTACCTGAATCAATTTATGAATCTGTCTTGATACTAATCGAATTAGGTATTCTACTGGGAAGTGTAGGAGTGGTATTATCTGCTAATATAGTTTATTCCGCCTCTTCATCGGGACTGGTGTTTATCTGTATATCTCTCCCATATCTCGTACCGAATGCCGATTCTGTAGCTGCCGCACAATCGCCTATCTATGTAGGAGCTATAAATGTTTCGATCGTGTCTGCCGTAACGGTTATTGACGAACCAGTAGATTCCAATTCAACCATTTCCTGGAATATGGGAGATACTATTGCCTTAGGAGCTTGTACGGGTCTATCTATCTTATCAACCACTACAATTCGAGATACGAAATGGTCTGATATAAATCCAATCGACCCATCGAGGGATGTTGTGGGGGGAGTCTCAAAAAAACAACATCCAGCGAATTGGATACCAATTGTTAACACAATTTCTGGTTCCATTCGAACTCCTTTCTATCCTCCTCCTAGTGGCTTCAGTAGGGGCGATTACAATGGCTCGTGGTGAAGGAATAACCAGACCCGACGAAGAACCTGCTTCGTCGTCTGGAGATGACTCCCCATCTTTCTAATTAATTACAACTTCTCGTAAACTCATCTCGTAGGTTAACCAATTAAGTTTCCGGGGGGTTAATACATCATGCTCGAACATGGACTGATTCTAGGTGCTTATCCCTATCGCGTTGGCTTTTCCGGATCAATCACGAGTCGAAACATGATTAGGGCACTGATGTGTCTTGAGCTGATTCTGAATGCCATTAATATAAATCTCGTAGCATTCTCCAATTTCTTTGACAATGAACAAATGAAGGGGGAAATCTTTCAATATCCGTAATAGCCGTTGCAGCTGCCGAAGCTGCTATTGGGTTATCCATTGCTTCGGTCATCCAGCGTAATAGAAGATCGACTCGTATCGATCAATTTGATTTGTTAAAATGGTAATTGATTCGTCGATGACGCTATTTATTTGGGCGAATCGCTATTCAATGCAGGTGTATCACATCCAGCTGGTAATGCTGTCGTTTTCCCCCTAACAATTGCATTTTCATTCCGAAAAATTATGTCATACCTATCTGAATCCCTACCTATCCCGTTCCTTAAAATTGTCTTGTACCGTCCCTCCCCATATTGCAGAACCCATTCATTTCACGAGGATGATGGGAGAGTTCCACCCACGGAGTGTCTATGTAGGTAGATGCGGAAAAACCAAATCAATACAAATCTTAGATTTGATTGAATGGAAAATAAGGGGTAGGGGGCAGGGGGGAGGGTAGGTACACCTCAACAACCCCAACAGGAGAATATCTTTGACACGTCAATCCAATAGGAGTGAACAAATTCGACGGCACATTCAGTAAAAGATCTATGACACATGTATTGGTTGCACCTAATGCGTAAGAGCCTGTCTGACAGATGCATTGGAAACGATCCCCCGGGATGGGTGTAAAGCCAATCAAATTGCTTCTGCTCCTAGAACAGAAGACTGTGTAGGTTGTAAGAGACGTGAATCCGCTTGTCCAACAGATTCCTCGAGTGTACGCGTCTATCCGGGAGCTGAGACGACTCGTAGTATGGGTCTAGCTTATTGATTCATCGGTCAAGAAAGAGATTCAAGAATCGAATCGTTTTCTTTCCAACTCATACTCAAAGATTCATACTCAATTCTATTGAGTATGAGTTGGGGTATTAAGATTCCCCCCCCCCTCCCCCCGCTAAAATATTTTTCCATCCACGATGAGTAACGTACCCTGGTTAACCACAATTGTTCTTTTTCCGATTCTGGCGGGTTCGCTATTTCCAATGCTTCCCTCCAATGGGAATAAGATCGTTCGGTGGTATACCCCAGGCATTTGTATATCGGAATTTCTACTAATCATTTATATCTTTCATTGTCACTTCCATATCGATGATCAATGCATTCAATTGGTGGAGGATTCTAGTTGGATAAATTCAATCAATTCCCATCGGAGTTCAGGTATTGATGGACTCTCCATGGGTCTCATTCTACTGACAGGATTTGTCACTACTTCGGCAACCTCAGCAGCTTGGCTAGTTACGCGGAATACACGTCTATTCTATTTCTTGATGTTGGCCATGTATAGCGGCCAAATAGGACTGTTTGCTTCTCGAGACATTTCGCTTTCCTCTCCTATGTGGGAGTTGGAATTAATCCCAATCTACCTACTTTTATGTATGTGGGGTGGGAAGAGACGTCTATACTCAGCCACGAAGTCTATTCTATACACAGCTGGTGGTTTCTATCTTTCTCCTAATAGGAGCCCTAACTATGGGTTTCTACGGGACCCAGGAACCCTCCTTCAATATCCGAGATTTGGCAAGCAGATCACATCCTATATCACTAGAAGTGCTTTCTTATCTAGGATTCTTCGTGGCGTATGCCGTGAAACTGCCAATATTCCCTTTTCATACTTGGTTGCCAGACACTCATGGGGAAGCACATTACAGCACATGTATGTTGCTGGCTGGGGTATTACTAAAAATGGGAGGGTATGGATTGATTCGAATTAATATGGAATTATTACCTCATGCTCATTCCATACCTGCTTCGTGGTTGGTGCTATTCGGATCAGTCCAAATTGTTTATGCATCCCTGATTCCGCCGGGTCAGCGTAACCTTAAGAGGAGAATAGCGTATTCATCAATTTCCCATATGGGTTTTGTAACAATTGGAATTGGATCCGTGACAGATACGGGTCTTAATGGAGCTGTGTTACAAATGATTTCCCATGGGTTAATAGGTGCCGCTCTATTTTACCTTGCAGGGACTTGTTACGATAGGACACGTACCCTTTATCTCGATCAATTAGGGGGGATGGCTACCCCAATGCCCAGGATATTTACTATGTTTAGTATCTTCTCAATGGCATCCCTTGCATTACCCGGGATGAGTGGGTTTGTATCGGAATTGATGGTATTTCCAGGAATAGTGACTAATCAGCATTATTCATCTATATCTAAGTTATCGGTTGTAGTAGTCGAAGCGATTGGTACAGTATTAACTCCCATTTATTTGTTATCTATGTTACGTCGAATATTCTACGGATACAGAATATCCAACTATTCGGATCCATATTCAGTTGATTCCGGACCGCGGGAAATATTCATATCGATTTGTCTCTCTTTACCAATCCTCGGTATCGGTCTGTATCCAGACATGGTTGCATCTCTACGGAATCACAAAATACTATCTATCCTGGTTCCGTACTCTTTTATGGGATAGTAGAGGGGCAATAAAACGCAGTATCGTTTGGATCGGTAGTCGAACATATCTATTCAATGAGGATTACTCTTGGAAGCGGTTCTGGTATTAATTCCTATAAGGGAAGGCAGTGGGAATCCATGCCGCTGGCGACGTAATTGCATGAATGTCTGGGTGAGGAATCCACAGCGCGATTCCTCATGCAGACTCTGATTCAAATCACGAATTGATTACATGTAACACTTCAAGCATCTGACGAGGTAACATTTTTTGTTATCTCTCCCCCGATCGAATTAGCGGTCTTCTACCTAATTATTAAGTAAGCCACCCGTGATTATGTAAACCGATTCCTGGTGGATTAACCCCTGAGAAACAAATCCAAGCAATGAAGAATCCTGTAGATGCTACAATAGCAGGCCCTTCCCCCTGCCAACCACTAGTTATTCTGGTATGGAGATGAATAGCATATATCAGCCGAGTCACTAATGCCCAGGTTTCCTTAGGGTCCCGGCTCCAGTAGGATCCCCACGCTTCATTAGCCCACACTGCTCCAGAGAGAATACCAACAGTCAGTAGAGGAAACCCTAAGCTGATGATTCGATAACTCCATCGGTCCAATTGGTGGATCAATCGGCACCTACGTGAATTCAAGGATAGTCGATGAAAACTGTTTCTCGGATTACTTCCTGCCTGCTCGTAGCAGTGTATATCCACTCCCGGAGAGGGGGTCCAGGTAGGAAATTCTTGATTTGGACCGGGGATAGAAAATTGTTCTGCGTCATAGGTGGCAATCGGTGGAGATGTTGCTGATGGAGATCCACATAACGAAGTCACATGGCTTAGTGGCATCATACTTACATGCGTCATTAACCGATGAGGTTGCAGAGCAGGTACTAGCGGTGTGGATTGTTGCATTTCCTCAGGAAGACCCAGAGTTGCGAATCCATGGGTCGACATGGCACCTGGTGCCGTGACTGCACCTGACCATTCGTTCCGACTCCTAATTCTCATAATTACATGCATTGGGGAGAAGCTCCGTGAAAGAAACATAGATGATTCATGTAGATTGCTCGGTGGTAGATGTTTGGGTTGAATCCGACGAATCGTCGTAAATCCCGTTATACAGATGAAAGCAATTGTCATACCTCCAACGCTCAAACTAATGAGTCTCTTGAGCTTGCGAGCCAGCCCCATCCGGTGAAACAGAGTGACGGAAAGAAGCGTAAGAAAAGAAATGTGAGCGAATATGTGCTCTATATCGGTGTGAATCGTAATGAGGAGAATCCAGTGAATTAGTGAGATTTTGGAGAGTATGTACCACCCACCCATTATTCCCAGGAGATTTCGGGTTTACCCCTTAAACGTCGAAACGGGGAGAATTCCCTATTCCTACTGCTTTTCCCAGTGGTTGTATCAGACACAGCCCTCGCCTGCAGGTTGAAATTAAATGCCGCTACTCGGATTCGAACCGAGATGCTCTAGCACTGCTTCCTAAGAGCAGCGTGTCTACCAATTTCACCATAGCGGCTCGCTACTCGTTATACTTATCGTAATTAATGATATCACATCTTCGGGTGAATCGTCAATCTTCCTGGGGGAGAGTACACACGCACAACAAGGGACCTTCCCTGTCTATAGTTGATTAGGTATACGGCGCTATACTTGTATAGGAATAACGGGATATGGCGTAGCTCGGTAGCGTGCCATCTTGGGGTGATGGAGGTCGCAGGTTCAAATCCTGCTATTCCGATTAAACGAGGTCGGAACATATTTTAAACGGAATAGAAGACGTA
>NW_028239751.1:27500-46402 GCF_047967505.1 Dipteris shenzhenensis | reverse complement strand
TAGATATATGGAGCGTCGAAGAATGGAATATATATGGACAGGTGAGATCACGCGTATCAAACCGAATAATCCATTTGTTTCTCGTTCTGGTGCGAGCCCGGCGTCGAGACTTGACAGGAATCAAATGTGTCGGAGATACTTATCTAGGTTCCATTTTTTGACCCCAAACCGATTGAGTTGTTTTGGGTTATTTTTCACACGACAAGACTATTACGGATAGACATGCAGCAATTGATACTGGAGGAAAACAACTCCGAGTAGAACCGGGGAGATTCTATGATGTTCGTCACTTCGCTCTGCTTGGGCACAACGCATCAGAGTCCAATACGGTAATGTCGATATATCGAGTTTCATTGGTTTGTCACGGATCCAAAATTGATCTCGGACATCCCCGGCTGAGTAACGCAACTGCTAGGGGGCGCGTCTTGCATCCCTGTTTCGAGAGGAAGAAAGTGATACGGAAGATCCATTCTAAGAAGAAGACGCGAAGGAAATCGGGATACAGACAGGATTTGGTTCGATCTGTAGTAGATCCCATTTGCTTAAATGGAAAGGAGTTGGTTGGTTAGCAAATTGTTATCATAAAGAAGTCAATGATTCTTGCTGGGATTCTTTTGCATAGAATGGAAACCCAGTTCCCCCAGTTGTTCCCCTTCTAATGATTCTACGCAATCACCCCCTCCCTCATTATATTGATTCTACTCGTACGTATCAACATACTCGTCGCATTCATTTCGATGATAAAACCGAATAGATAGATTTCATTATGGCAGTTCCAAAAAAACGTACTTCTAGGTCGCGGAGGAAGATTCGCAATCATATTTGGAAGACCCAAACTAATGAAGTAGCATCGAAAGCTTTTTCTCCAGCTAAATCCATTTTGACTGGACGGTCGAGAAGTTTTTACTATGTGACAAATGAAAAAATTTCTGAAACTGGTCAGTAGTACTCCCCGGTTGTAACAGGAATTGCCGTATCAATAGGACGTGGGGTCGGTCGGAATAGATAGTGAACTATTTGTTTGTTGGAACGGGGAAGACGAGATAAGTGATTGTCAGGGAACTTATTGATGAATTTGGATCCCTAGTAAGTAGTACGGGTACATGTTGATATTATTGCGTGACGGTACCGTGCGGTAAATAAAATCCAAATACTAACAGAGTTGTATCAATGAATGTTGGTAATAACCACGAGGGGGGGGGGGTTACGTGCATGAAGAAGGAGCCCAATCCCTCTCTTCCTTCCTATGATACAAGGGTCTCGATCACGATCATCGATTTATCTCTATCCCTACTACGAATGGGTATGGGTCGATAACACCCAAAGAGAATCGGGAGATAAATCTGCGTTCCCGGAACGGGAACGTCTTCTATTCCGTTTAAAATATGTTCCGACCTCGTTTATTCGGAATAGCAGGATTTGAACCTGCGACCTCCATCACCCCAAGATGGCACGCTACCGAGCTACGCCATATCCCGTTATTCCTATACAAGTATAGCGCCGTATACCTAATCAACTATAGACAGGGAAGGTCCCTTGTTGTGCGTGTGTACTCTCCCCCAGGAAGATTGACGATTCACCCGAAGATGTGATATCATTAATTACGATAAGTATAACGAGTAGCGAGCCGCTATGGTGAAATTGGTAGACACGCTGCTCTTAGGAAGCAGTGCTAGAGCATCTCGGTTCGAATCCGAGTAGCGGCATTTAATTTCAACCTGCAGGCGAGGGCTGTGTCTGATACAACCACTGGGAAAAGCAGTAGGAATAGGGAATTCTCCCCGTTTCGACGTTTAAGGGGTAAACCCGAAATCTCCTGGGAATAATGGGTGGGTGGTACATACTCTCCAAAATCTCACTAATTCACTGGATTCTCCTCATTACGATTCACACCGATATAGAGCACATATTCGCTCACATTTCTTTTCTTACGCTTCTTTCCGTCACTCTGTTTCACCGGATGGGGCTGGCTCGCAAGCTCAAGAGACTCATTAGTTTGAGCGTTGGAGGTATGACAATTGCTTTCATCTGTATAACGGGATTTACGACGATTCGTCGGATTCAACCCAAACATCTACCACCGAGCAATCTACATGAATCATCTATGTTTCTTTCACGGAGCTTCTCCCCAATGCATGTAATTATGAGAATTAGGAGTCGGAACGAATGGTCAGGTGCAGTCACGGCACCAGGTGCCATGTCGACCCATGGATTCGCAACTCTGGGTCTTCCTGAGGAAATGCAACAATCCACACCGCTAGTACCTGCTCTGCAACCTCATCGGTTAATGACGCATGTAAGTATGATGCCACTAAGCCATGTGACTTCGTTATGTGGATCTCCATCAGCAACATCTCCACCGATTGCCACCTATGACGCAGAACAATTTTCTATCCCCGGTCCAAATCAAGAATTTCCTACCTGGACCCCCTCTCCGGGAGTGGATATACACTGCTACGAGCAGGCAGGAAGTAATCCGAGAAACAGTTTTCATCGACTATCCTTGAATTCACGTAGGTGCCGATTGATCCACCAATTGGACCGATGGAGTTATCGAATCATCAGCTTAGGGTTTCCTCTACTGACTGTTGGTATTCTCTCTGGAGCAGTGTGGGCTAATGAAGCGTGGGGATCCTACTGGAGCCGGGACCCTAAGGAAACCTGGGCATTAGTGACTCGGCTGATATATGCTATTCATCTCCATACCAGAATAACTAGTGGTTGGCAGGGGGAAGGGCCTGCTATTGTAGCATCTACAGGATTCTTCATTGCTTGGATTTGTTTCTCAGGGGTTAATCCACCAGGAATCGGTTTACATAATCACGGGTGGCTTACTTAATAATTAGGTAGAAGACCGCTAATTCGATCGGGGGGAGAGATAACAAAAAATGTTACCTCGTCAGATGCTTGAAGTGTTACATGTAATCAATTCGTGATTTGAATCAGAGTCTGCATGAGGAATCGCGCTGTGGATTCCTCACCCAGACATTCATGCAATTACGTCGCCAGCGGCATGGATTCCCACTGCCTTCCCTTATAGGAATTAATACCAGAACCGCTTCCAAGAGTAATCCTCATTGAATAGATATGTTCGACTACCGATCCAAACGATACTGCGTTTTATTGCCCCTCTACTATCCCATAAAAGAGTACGGAACCAGGATAGATAGTATTTTGTGATTCCGTAGAGATGCAACCATGTCTGGATACAGACCGATACCGAGGATTGGTAAAGAGAGACAAATCGATATGAATATTTCCCGCGGTCCGGAATCAACTGAATATGGATCCGAATAGTTGGATATTCTGTATCCGTAGAATATTCGACGTAACATAGATAACAAATAAATGGGAGTTAATACTGTACCAATCGCTTCGACTACTACAACCGATAACTTAGATATAGATGAATAATGCTGATTAGTCACTATTCCTGGAAATACCATCAATTCCGATACAAACCCACTCATCCCGGGTAATGCAAGGGATGCCATTGAGAAGATACTAAACATAGTAAATATCCTGGGCATTGGGGTAGCCATCCCCCCTAATTGATCGAGATAAAGGGTACGTGTCCTATCGTAACAAGTCCCTGCAAGGTAAAATAGAGCGGCACCTATTAACCCATGGGAAATCATTTGTAACACAGCTCCATTAAGACCCGTATCTGTCACGGATCCAATTCCAATTGTTACAAAACCCATATGGGAAATTGATGAATACGCTATTCTCCTCTTAAGGTTACGCTGACCCGGCGGAATCAGGGATGCATAAACAATTTGGACTGATCCGAATAGCACCAACCACGAAGCAGGTATGGAATGAGCATGAGGTAATAATTCCATATTAATTCGAATCAATCCATACCCTCCCATTTTTAGTAATACCCCAGCCAGCAACATACATGTGCTGTAATGTGCTTCCCCATGAGTGTCTGGCAACCAAGTATGAAAAGGGAATATTGGCAGTTTCACGGCATACGCCACGAAGAATCCTAGATAAGAAAGCACTTCTAGTGATATAGGATGTGATCTGCTTGCCAAATCTCGGATATTGAAGGAGGGTTCCTGGGTCCCGTAGAAACCCATAGTTAGGGCTCCTATTAGGAGAAAGATAGAACCACCAGCTGTGTATAGAATAGACTTCGTGGCTGAGTATAGACGTCTCTTCCCACCCCACATACATAAAAGTAGGTAGATTGGGATTAATTCCAACTCCCACATAGGAGAGGAAAGCGAAATGTCTCGAGAAGCAAACAGTCCTATTTGGCCGCTATACATGGCCAACATCAAGAAATAGAATAGACGTGTATTCCGCGTAACTAGCCAAGCTGCTGAGGTTGCCGAAGTAGTGACAAATCCTGTCAGTAGAATGAGACCCATGGAGAGTCCATCAATACCTGAACTCCGATGGGAATTGATTGAATTTATCCAACTAGAATCCTCCACCAATTGAATGCATTGATCATCGATATGGAAGTGACAATGAAAGATATAAATGATTAGTAGAAATTCCGATATACAAATGCCTGGGGTATACCACCGAACGATCTTATTCCCATTGGAGGGAAGCATTGGAAATAGCGAACCCGCCAGAATCGGAAAAAGAACAATTGTGGTTAACCAGGGTACGTTACTCATCGTGGATGGAAAAATATTTTAGCGGGGGGGAGGGGGGGGGGAATCTTAATACCCCAACTCATACTCAATAGAATTGAGTATGAATCTTTGAGTATGAGTTGGAAAGAAAACGATTCGATTCTTGAATCTCTTTCTTGACCGATGAATCAATAAGCTAGACCCATACTACGAGTCGTCTCAGCTCCCGGATAGACGCGTACACTCGAGGAATCTGTTGGACAAGCGGATTCACGTCTCTTACAACCTACACAGTCTTCTGTTCTAGGAGCAGAAGCAATTTGATTGGCTTTACACCCATCCCGGGGGATCGTTTCCAATGCATCTGTCAGACAGGCTCTTACGCATTAGGTGCAACCAATACATGTGTCATAGATCTTTACTGAATGTGCCGTCGAATTTGTTCACTCCTATTGGATTGACGTGTCAAAGATATTCTCCTGTTGGGGTTGTTGAGGTGTACCTACCCTCCCCCCTGCCCCCTACCCCTTATTTTCCATTCAATCAAATCTAAGATTTGTATTGATTTGGTTTTTCCGCATCTACCTACATAGACACTCCGTGGGTGGAACTCTCCCATCATCCTCGTGAAATGAATGGGTTCTGCAATATGGGGAGGGACGGTACAAGACAATTTTAAGGAACGGGATAGGTAGGGATTCAGATAGGTATGACATAATTTTTCGGAATGAAATGCAATTGTTAGGGGGAAAACGACAGCATTACCAGCTGGATGTGATACACCTGCATTGAATAGCGATTCGCCCAAATAAATAGCGTCATCGACGAATCAATTACCATTTTAACAAATCAAATTGATCGATACGAGTCGATCTTCTATTACGCTGGATGACCGAAGCAATGGATAACCCAATAGCAGCTTCGGCAGCTGCAACGGCTATTACGGATATTGAAAAGATTTCCCCCTTCATTTGTTCATTGTCAAAGAAATTGGAGAATGCTACGAGATTTATATTAATGGCATTCAGAATCAGCTCAAGACACATCAGTGCCCTAATCATGTTTCGACTCGTGATTGATCCGGAAAAGCCAACGCGATAGGGATAAGCACCTAGAATCAGTCCATGTTCGAGCATGATGTATTAACCCCCCGGAAACTTAATTGGTTAACCTACGAGATGAGTTTACGAGAAGTTGTAATTAATTAGAAAGATGGGGAGTCATCTCCAGACGACGAAGCAGGTTCTTCGTCGGGTCTGGTTATTCCTTCACCACGAGCCATTGTAATCGCCCCTACTGAAGCCACTAGGAGGAGGATAGAAAGGAGTTCGAATGGAACCAGAAATTGTGTTAACAATTGGTATCCAATTCGCTGGATGTTGTTTTTTGAGACTCCCCCCACAACATCCCTCGATGGGTCGATTGGATTTATATCAGACCATTTCGTATCTCGAATTGTAGTGGTTGATAAGATAGATAGACCCGTACAAGCTCCTAAGGCAATAGTATCTCCCATATTCCAGGAAATGGTTGAATTGGAATCTACTGGTTCGTCAATAACCGTTACGGCAGACACGATCGAAACATTTATAGCTCCTACATAGATAGGCGATTGTGCGGCAGCTACAGAATCGGCATTCGGTACGAGATATGGGAGAGATATACAGATAAACACCAGTCCCGATGAAGAGGCGGAATAAACTATATTAGCAGATAATACCACTCCTACACTTCCCAGTAGAATACCTAATTCGATTAGTATCAAGACAGATTCATAAATTGATTCAGGTAGATTCATTATGCCCAGTTATTTTGATTCTCCCATCTCACTATATTACTATTCAATAACGACGTGTATGTGTGTGACCTACTTATGTAGACACACCCCCCCCTATTGGTAGAAATAATTGAAGGAGGGATATCTCTGCATAGCAGAGATATCTCGATATTGAATCATCTCCGACTTACTATTTTTTCTAACCAGGGAGTCGGTCTATCTTCCAAACTTCAGACGGAGATTCAATTGACACCACGAGTGACAGTTCGATTATTGGGATCTCCTTTCGTGACTCCCCCAGATGAATAACTCAGAGTTGGAACTACTTGAATTGCGGAATCCTGGGAGACAGAGAGGGGCAAACGTCCCGGAGCCATTTGATCATAATTTGATTCGTGACGATCATAAGTCGAGGGTTCATACTCCTCAGTCATTGACAAGCAATTTGTTAGGCGGTATTCGACACAATTCCCACAGAAGATACGAACTCCGAAATCAATGCTATAACTTCTTAATCGTTTTTTTCTGATGCTTCTTATCAATCTCCGGTCGACGACAGGCAGGTTAATCAGACATACTCGGACACGTACCTCACAAGCAATGCATTTGTCAAATTCAAAATGAATTCGTCCACGGAATCGTTCGGATGATATAAGTTTCTCGTAGGGGTATTGGATAGTCACAGGTAAACGATTCAGATGGTCTAGAGTAACCGCAAAACCTTGACCAGTATACCTCGCAGCTCGTATTGCTCGTTGACTATAATCCTGGAATCCAGTTACCGTGGGAAACATGTGATAGATAATCCTGGGGGAGTTCCTTAGTTTCTAGAGATTGGATAGATTAAAATCGGGGTGACATTGATGTAAACTATGAGGGGAATATCTCATTTTAGAGATGGTAGTCGAAACGAAGCTGTCAGCAACGGATTTCCCGGAGCAACGGGCAGAAGAGATTTCCAGCCGAGATCTAGTAATTGGTCTATTCTGACTCTAGGTAATGTCCATCTCGTTGCGATAGAAATGAATAGGAATAGATAAGACTTGGCTGATGTGGTAATGACACCTGTTACTGCATCGAATACATCAAAGGATTCACTGCTGAGAGTCCGAAAGGGAAAAATTTGCCCTAATTCTTGAAGAAATGGAATTGGTGAATCCCATCCACCCGGATAAAGGACTGTTACAAACGACGAGGAAACCAATGAATTTGGGTAAGAACCAACATAGAATGAACCAGATTTTATACCTGAATATTCGGTTTGATAACCCGCTACCAGTTCCTCCTCCGCCTCTGGTAGATCAAATGGCAACCTTTCACATTCTGCCGATGGGGATATGAAGAAAGCTATAAAGCCTATAGGTTGACGCCGCAGATTCCATCCCAGAAAACCATACTTAGATTGTGTTTCAACTATGTCAACCGTACTTAAGCTATCAGATAATTATAGTCGACGGTACAATTGCTATTACCACCTCTGATTCGAAACCGTACATGAAATTGGGATTTCATACGGCTCCCCATAAGTCACCCGAGAGGGGGATTGGTAGTTAATCACTTCCTTTGCGCGACACCCCCCTGAGGAGCGTCCCAATCTCAACCAATGGGATTCTGTTTGCTACAGGGAGTGATAGCTTCTGAATCCATCTCAACCTTTTCAGTTATTTTTTGATATAATTCGGAATCTTCCACCGTTTCTCGGTGGAATGGGATTTACCGATACTTCTTTTATATCTCCACATAGATGGATCCCTACCTATCTTTATTTCAGCCGAGAAGAGGATTAGCCTGAGGATTCCTATGATCCCAATCCTCTTGAGACTACTACGTAAAGGAGATACTCGCATATATCAATAATTTTTTCCGCCAGGGGCAGAAAAATCAAACCGTTGAAAGGATTACTTCGTTCCGGATAGTCATAATCTAAGTAGATAGGAATATACTCGGGATTGGGATTTTCAAGATGTACTACCTAGTCATCCCTACCGAGGCTAAGTCTTTATCCAATTAAAGAGAAAAGAGATTTTATTATGCAACTTTTTTCTCCACCCTTCTCACAAATCTCTTGTGTATATTAGTGTTCCTGACCATCCACTCCCGCTCAATCCCGGAAAAGAGGTTCAGTCCCTTCTTGTCCCCGCTTCAGGCCCTGTAAATCTATCCCGTACCTGGGGGCAAACAGTGTTTACTGCTCGGACATGCTTTCACTCCCGTACATGGGGGATGGGACTCGATTCACTCGCTGCAAGACGCTGTTCGATCTCACCCAGATGACTATCCAGTTGTTCTGTCAAATCAGTGAAAGATTCTTCATTCCGAATCTCTATATCGGAATAACCCTCTTCCCATCAATCTTATTCAGCGAGTCGCACGTGGGGATATGGATAGTACACATGGGGCTGGGGGTATTTCGTAACTAATTGATTGAGCAGCAGCTCTAAGACCACCTGGAGGGGAATATTTATTATTTGAACCATATCCTGCCATAAGTAGCCCTAGGGGAACGATACTTGAGATGGCGATCCAAGAGAAAGCACCTATACTCAGATCAGCTAGAATAATGTGCTGCCCGAAGGGTATCACCAAGTGGCTTATAAAGACTGGTATGACTACCACAGCTGGTCCAATATTGAATAGCCAAGTATCGCCCCTGGCTGGAACAATATCTTCCTTCAGTAGGAGCTTGACTCCATCGGCCAGGGATTGGATAATTCCCAAAGGACCTGCATATTCAGGTCCGATACGCTGTTGTACCCCCGCAGATACCTTTCACTCGAGCCGTACGATAACTAATACTCCTACTGTAATTCCTACGATAAGGGTGGGAATGGAAATCAGAATCCAAATCAATTCGGAAGAATCTCTCGAAACTCCCAATTTGTGAAATAAGTCAATCACGCGTTCCTCGAAATTTTTTGTACCAATTGCCGTTTCGGCGATCAACCTCCCCCATGATGATATCTATACTACCTAATATTGTCGTAATATCGGCTAGTTTCATTCCTTCTACCAATTGAGAGAGAATTTGCAGATTTATGAAGCCAGGCGGACGAATCTTCCGTCTCCGGGGAGAAACACTATCATCTCCAATCAGAAATATCCCTAATTCCCCTTTGGGAGCTTCCACCCTTACGTAATGCTCCTGCTCAGGTAATTTGAAAGTGGGAGAGGATTTCTTACCGACAAATTGATAGTCAAAATCATTCCATCCCATTTCCTTTCGTTGCTGACTAAGGCGTCGAGATTCCAAATTTTCATATGGACCTCCCGGAAGGAGTCTCGAGGCCTGTTGAATTATTCTTATGGATTCTCTCATCTCGCCGATTCGTACCAAATAACGGGCCAATGAATCTCCTCCTGTTTGCCATTGGATCCGCCAATCCGATTCGTCATAACATTCGTAGTGATCCACCTTGCGAAGATCCCATTGAATCCCCGAGGCTCGCAACATGGGTCCGGATAAGCCCCGATCTATAGCTTCTTCCCTACCAGTGACACCTATCCCCTCCACTCGTTTCAGAAATATAGGATTATTTGTGATAAGTCGTTCATATTCATCGACTTTTGAGAGGCAATAGTGGCAGGAATCCAAACATTTATCTAGCCACCCATATGGTGAATCTACCGCTACTCCCCCGACGCGGAAATAATTATGCGTCATTCACATACCCGTAGCAGACTCAAGTAAATCATAAATCATTTCCCTTTCTCGAAATGTGTAGAAAAAAGGGGTTTGTGCACCGACATCCGCCAGAAAAGGTCCGAGCCATGACGGGTGGGGAGCTATTCGACTTAGCTCGAGCATAATAACTCGTATGTAACTAGCTCTTCTCGGTATTTGAATATTTGCCAACTTCTCCGGCGCATTCACTGTTATTGCCTCGGTAAACATGGTGGCTAAATAATCCCATCTCGTCACGTGGGGAAGATACTGCAGAATCGTCCGGTTTTCAGCAATTTTTTCCATCCCTCTATGTAAATAGCCAAGTATTGGTTCACAACCAACGACATTTTCACCGTCTGGAGTAACAATAAGTCGAAGGACACCGTGCATCGACGGGTGGTGGGGACCCATACTCACTATAACTGGATCCACTTTCGTAGGAGGTATACCCATGAATTATGTTCCTGGTAATTTTTGCAGACCCTAGCTTCGGTAGAACTGGATTTCTATAAATTGGAATCGGCGTCTCTTCAATCTCCGAATACCCAAGTTGCTTATTATGTTATCGTATAAAGTCGGATCCTTTTTGGATGAATGAATTAAGAGACGCTTGCGTCTTCCCAATAATTTCCACAAACCCCTCTGAGAGGAGTAATCCTTGGAATGTGATTTCAAATGAGAAGTGAGTTTCGAGACTTGATCGGTCAAGTAGCATATTTGAGACTCAGCAGACCCTGTATCCCCTTTCTCACAAATCAACGTCGAATTGGTAGATATAGCCTTATCCGTAATAGTAGTAATAATAATTGTTTATCGAATTCATTGTATAGGATTTGCCTACTAATTCGGGTAGTATTGGTCCGAGCGAGGGAGATGAATACTCCTATAATCGGGGAAATCGTCACTCAATAGATTCGGTTATCGGTGGGAATTTGTTTCCCACCAACGAGTAGTTACAGCTCCGCATCTGATAAGTAAGGTAGGTATCTGCCCCTCCTTCTATCACACACTTGATTGAGATTACCAAGATGTTAGTAATATTAGTCGAGCAAATTGTCGAATCTACGTATTCTCCCCCCCGTCTCAAATAATGGGATACATGCGTATTCTGGGCGTGGCAAATCGACTTCCATTATTTGTGTCGAAGCGGAATCTGTTCATACAAGCTAATTCTTCTAAGCGATAACTGGGCCAAAGGAAACGTTTGATTTTCTGAGTCCCACTCAGGTCGCTAGACTCTTCACTCTTGTTCATCCATTCCACTCCAGAAGGGTAGCCCAAAGGGTCCCTTTCGGATTTCACGGAGCTCAAAATCAATAGGGATCTGAGAAATCGCGATTTGCGACGATGTCTCGGAAGCAGGAGATCTTCGATGTTATGGAGATAGGAGCGATTCCTATTCCTCTCCCCATTGATGAGTGACAAACGCAGCATGCACCCGCCAAATATATTTCTATTCAATCTTCTTTTGAATCTGTTTCGAAATTTCAGTGGGATACTAACCATTTTATACATGAGAATCTAATCATCGAATATTCGCGGTAAACGATGGGCTGAAATAACAAACAAATCATCTAGAATCTCGCGTTTCTCTTCGTTGAGAAAAAGATTCAACAAATCGCAATCTATACCCATATTGACACAGAAGGAAGTAAGATCCTGCTCATTTTCTAATACGTTGATGAGAGATATCAAATCCCTCAGTCTTTATAATTCTCTTTCTAATGCTTCGGATTCCCATTTCCATTGAAAAATATAATAGTGACTCCCCCTCTCTCTTAGAAGTATTTCATCCGAATCAATCTCTTCTTCCTGTAACCCGTAATCCGTGCCTAATCTCTGAAATCTTTCATTTGGGGTAGCGGGAACCCTCTCCCACAAAATAGAAGTCCCAGGTACAAATTTCGATCTTGTTTCGTATACATCCTTTGCTTCCGCGGGATCCGGAATTACCCACAACACCAAATCGGATTTCGGATTCAACTCACGTTCCGGATCAAGTATTCGTGGATGAGAAATTCCCTTCCCTGCAATAAGTTCTCTGATACGATTCCCTAAACGAGTTTCCCTTATCGCCGCATTCCACCCCGCCGGAAATTTTTGTATATCTACATCTCGTGAGGAATCAATAAAACTATGTAACAAATAACTGTATTTACGACGTTTATTGATATTTCTCACTCGATCTCTGAGGAAAGGGGTTTCAGTATATATGGAATAATCGTTTTGTCTATCACGAAATACATATTCATGCTCGGCGAGAAAACTTCCCCCGATGCTTCTGAATCCATATAAATTTTCGATGTCCGATCTCCATCTCTTCGGTGCAATTTTTTGCCATAACTCCAATGACAGGTTGTACTTGTCGGGACAGCCTAACAAACTCCCCAAATCATTTGCATTCAATTCCCAAAGTTGTTTGGAAAGTCCCCGCATCGTAGCAAAATTATTAATATGTTCATCGATACCATACCCACGTACAATCCCGCCAGTTCTGTCATCGGGACATCCCACGGAATCGCTCTTTCCCCCGTCATGTTTACCGCCATCAAAAAATTCTGGGGTTTCCCCTCCCCCTTTCGGATAACAACCATGATCACCGCGCGGATAATTCCAATCTTCCGAAGCATCATCCAGATTCTCATTATCCTTACATCCCTTCCGGTTATCGAGATACCCCGCATCCTTGCTATCTTCCGCAATTTCCATCAAAGAATCCAAATCCAGGTTGTTTTTCATGCTTACATGCCACAGAATGTCGTGAATGTGCGCCTGAGACGGTAATCCTATAGATTGATTATCGATAACTCGCGGTATTCCCTCCCTAATTCCGGAAATAGCTAGAATTGGGTGGTTTGCATCCCCATGAACCCCACCAACTTGATTCGTCACTTTCACCAGTTGCACCCGAAATCTAGCAAAATTGTCGAGATAATGAGCAAAAGCTCTATTGACTCTTCGAAATAATCCCGCTACTAGTAGAAGATACTTCTCAAACAATTCTGCGACCGATATGCGGGATCTCAAATAAATTCCCTGAATATTGACTAATTTCGTTTGGAATCTCAAAGAACTAGTCAGATTTGTATTAATTAGTCTGTCATCTATTCCCGGTTTACTAAAACGGAGTGATTTGGTGCTACGCCCACCCCCGCCAACCCCTTCGGTTAACAGATTTCTGAATGCATGCATGTCTGATTCGGGTTCGGATTTGGATCCACCAACGGTATCTTTTACTGGTTCATCATCGGTACCCGCAAAGTATCGGGATTTATTATCAATGGGAATTGATGTTTCATCTATTCCACCAGTACCTGGTTCACCGTGTGACGGCCCCTCTTTCCACCCGGTCCCTGTATCATTTGGAATATCTCCCCCAACAAAATCGGTTCCACTCCAATTCTCCCAAATCCCTTCAATTTTACGAAGGAAATTCAATTTCCCCAATGGAAACCTTGCGGATACACCCAATTTGGAGTAGAGACGACGCATTTGCCTAGTCCGCAATGCGAGACTACGTCTCAAAATTCTCATCAATTTCTTCCGGATAGGTTTCCAGAAGGAGGGATCTTTCTTAATAGTTCCAAAAGGTACATCTGTTTGGAATCCCCAAGCTGTTAAATAGCTAGATGGAGATTTTCCTCGCCTCAATCTATTTTTTCTCCCCGATTCCCGAGTCTTGAGATACCTGGGATTCATATCATTTTCCAAAATGGTTGGGCGCCTCCTCCCGCGAGTACGCCAAGGCTTCAACCGGAAAGGATACAAAATCTTTATCTGAAGACCCTCCTTCAACCAACGACCGGGTAAACGAGTGTGTGAGAATCCCTCGCCGTCGTAGGTGCATTTGATGTGGGATTCTTTGCGCCACTCACTCCAATCCTCATCCCATTCGGGAGCTTGAAAAAATAAAATACGACCGAAATTCTTGAGTGTTATCAATACAGGCAGTTTCACATATTTCCGAAGAGTCGATTGCATAACCAATAATAAACCCCGCCCCGTGTGGATGGAACTCACATCGAACCTAGCTGCTATAGCTGGGCGGTCGGATTTCGCTCGCTCCCCCTCTCTCGAGGATGAAAGAGATATTAGTTCCTGTTCGGGTTGGGTACTAGTTTCTCTCCTCGCGTCACCGGCCGATTCCTCAAAATCTACACCAGTTAATTCTCCGGCAGGAAATCGAAACGGAGTGGGTAGTTCCATTAATCTAAAGAAGAGAGGTGAATGTGCCTTATCTTGAAATACTTCCCAAACCAGTGTCTTACGTCTTCTGGAGCGCATAGAGCCTTTTATAGGTTTCCGACGAAAATCAGAGCTTTTTGCAAAACGTTTGACCAGTCTGCGTGTTTTCAGCCGCGTCTTCCCGACGCTGATTGCTAAATTTTTTAACTTTCTGTTACGAATATCAGTTGACCCACCCGCGACATCGAACCTATTATCATATATTAAGTGAGTATTGCGGGCCAATTCCTCCGACAGTTCCTCAATCTCGAGGATCGAACGTATTTTTTGTTTTGAAGAGTCAAGTCTTTCCCCACCAATTAGAGGTACGTCTAGCAAGCGGATCCAATCGAAGGCACCACAATCATCTCTGAGATAGGTGAAGAATAAAGCTAACTCTGTCGGAGATGAAGAAAATTTGAAGACTTGATCCCAAGTTACGGGGGTGGAATCACCCTTCGAAACTGAATAGTTTGTTTCTCCCACAACATCTATCACGGCATCATCCGGTGTTTCGAACATGAAAATAAATATTTGCAAAGCATTTTTAGGTAATGCTTCCCGGGGAAGAGGAATCTCATTGCTTCTCAACTCTTTATACCTGATAGACACCCAATCCCGAATCTTATTACCGGAATTCAATTCATTGGCATACTCGTTGTTGTCAACCGCTTGCGATGCCAATGAATCAGACAGTATCCAGAATGAATCCGAGTTTGGAATCCTAGCACGACATGAATTATTCAAAAATGGATCATAAATCTTAGGTAATTCACCTCCGTTATCAGCCAATCCGGTCCTTCTTTCCATCGCTTTCCAGAAGATAGGCTCGGTGTCTAGGAATCGAATTCGGTCCTTTAACTCATTATTCAAATCCTTGTTTTTCCTGAATTGGTTCAAAATCCAGTCTTCATGCAGATGATGAGCTGGAAGTGGCATATCCGAATCCTCTAACGAGGTTCCTAACTGGTCTCCAAAGATCGACAAACTGGGTAACGCCGTGAGAGCCAACCGCTGTTTTCCACTAGTCAAACATTTGCTGAAAAAGTGATTTGATACTTGCTTCTTCACTAAGCTATCGCCGCCGAATCGGCTATTCTCTATATATCGTAAAGGACGATTTGGTTTGTATGGGTCGAACAAGGACGTGGGCCACGACTTGAAAATCCATAGCATCGAATCTGACAACTCCCGGAGATTGTTATCGAGCAAGACAAGTTCGTCTTCAAAATTCTTGGTGAAGAGAGGTACTGGAGCCTTACCCAAATAAACCAGTACATTAATGAGAACAACAATACTAAAAGTTTTGTAAATGACGCGTTTCATCAGCAGGTAGAGTATGGGTGAATCATATTCTACGCGAACCAGAAGTAATCTGGACAAGTAGCTGAATGACATATGACCGAGTGACCAACCCACGAAACTACTAATCAGAAATGTTATGTTGTTGCTATATCGAAAAATAAATAGGTGAATTGGTCTCGCCAATACGGGACTTGGTAAAAGAATTGGATTTAAAATCTGGAAAATGAAACTATCCAAGAATATATTACCGATTCGAAAGTCACTGAGTGAATTGGTCGGACGTAGAGTTCGATAATCCGGTAAATCCTTGGTTCGGAACCAGTAAAATAACATGTATGGTACTATTGGGACAGTTACAACATGTGGTTTCACTATCAATGCATATAGAGGTGAACAGAATATTGACAGAAATATTAGTAGCTATCCCATCATCAAACCACTCAAAGCGACGGTACCACTAAGATTCCCTCCCAAAAGAAAAGCTCTTATGGATAGTATTTGGGAGGGTCCAACGGGTAATGTTGTTAGTAATCCATAATATAGTCCGAATATTATAGGTGGACCTGCCACCTTCACCCGAGTAAGCAGCGAAACCTGCAGTAGATACAACGACATTTGAACGCTTTCTACGTTCATAATTATTTCCTTCCCATATTTTTCAGTTTTTTTTTTTCCCGTAGAGTGCCGGCAACCTCTCCGTACCACTCCCGTAGCTAGCACAGCAACTCCTTCGGAAAGGAGTCGATGGATTTCTTAATCATGAGGAGACAGAATCCCATGATTAAGAATTTGGAGACGTCTCTATGCATTTCCCTCAATGGTCACTTCCCGTCACCCAATAATTCTATAATTTAGTGATTTGTTACCATCTGCTTCGACAGGTTACTCCAACCCAGACGCCCCGGATTATTATTACGCCGTAGGGGACGAGTAACAAGTTCAAGCACATCCCTCGCATTAGTGGATCCATGGATTTGGGCAAAGGTGAACTCGACAGACCATTTTGTATCAATACCTCTTGCTTCTAAAGGATTGGCATGAGCCATTCCAGTAATTGCTGAATCAGGTTTTAATTCATGCATACGCTGTATCTGGTTATAATTATCCGGTTTTTCCACGATCCGTGGCATGAGTGTACCCATCTCTTTGCAAGTATCTCGTGAGAAAGATGGCTCGGCAGCTTGATATCGTTTATCCATGTAGGGAATACCTGTTTCGTAGACAACCATTCCGCAGCGAATTGGGAATCTTGCTATAGAAATTTCTGATAGATTATCTCCCGTAAAAGATATAGATTTACCAGCTGCTATCTCAAGATAGTCTCTCAGACTCTTCCATATCTCATCCTCCCTCTCCTTCAAACCCTGAGGTTCCATATTAAAGGCGGAACAAATCTTTTCTATCCAAGCACGCGTCCCATCAGGACCAATAGGAAAAGGTGCTCCAATTAACTGGCATTTACGACGCCGCATCAGAGTCGTCGCTGTACGGCTCAGAGAGGGATTCACGCCGCAAACATACACTCCCTTGCCTAATGATGGAAGTTCAGTATATCTCTGGGAGGGTAACCACCCCGATACCTGAATGGATTGACGTTTCGATTCCGGATTCGGTTGAGAAGCTACAGTTGAAGTTAGAGATCCAAAAAGAACTGAAGCATGATTCTTTAATTTCCGTCCCTCCGGATTAGCCCCCCCCGCTTCCGTCGTCGCAGTGTCAACACCCCCAACTAAATCCTGTTTCTGTTCGTGTCTAGATATGTCAAATTCCGGACACCGATGCGTCGTGGCAGCTGATACAGTATCCTCTCCCTGAGTAAAAGCATAATCCGATCCATTGGCCCGCGCAACTACAATTGGTACTCCAAGTTCGTTTTCTAGCTTGGGTGCTATGCCTTCTAGGTCCGTCTTTGTTATTTCCGTGGTACATGTGCCAATCCAAATAATGACACTAGGGTTTCTATCTCGTTTTATTTGGATACAAATTCTCTCCAATTCCCCTTGATCATTTAATTGGGCCGAGACGTCCCCCTCTTCCGACTCTGCCATTGCATAACGAGGTTCCGCAAGGATCGTAACTCCAAGAGCGTTCTGTAAGAAATAACCACAAGTCTTTGTACCTACCACTGGGGAAAAGCTGTCTTCGATCTTTTGATATAACCAAGCCACACAACTAATGGGGCAAGAAGTGTGATAATTTCCGGTTTCACATTCAAAAGTGAGAGTTTCGGGAGTCTTCGTGAAAGGGTTTCCTCAGAAAGGGTACACATACAAGAAATTTGCAGTTTCGGTTTCGAATCATCGTAAAATCAAGCAGAATATCCTGTTGAGTTTGCTGGGCATTCCTCTGCCCCCCACCATCGGGATTCAGATAGAAATCGGAGAGCAGACTGAATAATTCTCTATCTGGAATTTCCCTTGGCACAACCCCTTCTGGTCGAGACAATATCTGATCCGCCACATTGGGATGGAAATCACAAACATAATTGAGATCTGATTGACATTCAGCCGTTTCAAACAATGTTTTCCCCTTCACCCTCGAGACCCGAATGTCCTCAATGAGAGGCAACACTTCCAGCACAGGCATCGGGCAGGCTTCTACATGTTTATCAATGAGATCTCTCCTAGATGTCCGATTCCCCACCAAACCTGCTAATCGCAATGGGTGGGTATGTGCCTTCTCCCTAACCGACGCAGCAATACGATTTGCTGCAAAAGGGGCATCGAATCCATTATCCGTGATAATAATGCAATAATCCGCATGATTCGATGGAGCGGCAAAACCTCCACGGACTACGTCCCCTAAAACGTCGAATAGAGTAGTATCATATTCATAAGAAGCATTCGATTCTTTCGATGATTTAACCGTTTCTCCCACTACGTATCCCCCACAACCAGCTCCCGCAGGTGGTCCCCCTGCTTCAACACGATCCACTCCGCCATAACCCTTATAAATGACATCCTCAGGCCACACATCTTCATAGTGGTAATCCTTCGATTGCAAAGTGTCTATAATGGTAGGTATCAAGAATCCCGTGGGGGTGAAAGTACTATCATGTTTCGGATCACATCCAATTTGCAATACCCGTTTTCCGCGTCTCGCCAAAGCTATTGATATATTACAACTTGTTGTTGACTTACCAATTCCACCCTTTCCATAAACTGCTACTTTCGTTTCGCAAAGCTCCGATTCATTTTCTTCATCCCGACTATCCCCCACTTCCCCCCCCCTCCCCCTCACGTTCTCTTTCCCCTTTTTTCTTCATTTTTCACCCCTTATCCATACTTTCCCCCCGTAGACTCATTCATTCCATTTATGGATTCAAGTTTATGGA
>NW_028239751.1:0-17500 GCF_047967505.1 Dipteris shenzhenensis | reverse complement strand
CCGCCACTTCTCTGGATTGACGTTAGGGTACAATCAGACCAGCAGGATCTGTATCATGCATTGATAGTAACAACAACTTGACCCCCTTGAGCTCTCGTGGTACAATCTTCTTCCCACGGAACCCGAACCTCTGATCTG
Source organism: Dipteris shenzhenensis (assembly GCF_047967505.1). Lineage (NCBI taxonomy): Eukaryota > Viridiplantae > Streptophyta > Polypodiopsida > Gleicheniales > Dipteridaceae > Dipteris > Dipteris shenzhenensis. The sequence goes on along the minus strand of NW_028239751.1, from coordinate 17,362 downwards.
GTCCACGGGAGAGGGAGGAAAGAAGATGTAGGACTTACGTCAATGGCTCGTTACGGAATAGGATAACCGAGATAATAAAATTCTTCCTCTTCCGTCTATATCCCCGGTTTTTTCTACCACTGCTGTTTCATCCACACCGCCATTGGCGGGCCTCAAGCAGTCATTGGATCCTATATGGTAGAGGTAGATATCCCTATGGGTTACTGAATCCTCCTCAGACAGCCTCGTTACAGCAGACGAAAGAACGAAAGCCAAATCATATCAAAGCTTTTTTCCATTTCAGAATGGATTCCTTCTTGAATAGTGATTAATAACATGGATAAGCTTACATCAACCCGTCAATCCCCCGTATATTCGATCTGTTTAATATTACTGAAATGGAAACAGACATGAGACTCATTAGCGAATCTACCCATCAAATCAATATATTCTCCATCTTTCCATTCCATATCTCCCTCTTCCACCTTTATCTATTAATTCACTCTATCATATTGGAACGAATATCATTAGCACTAGCAATTCGGGTGGTTCTAGAGAGTAGAAGGATTTTTCACAGATCACTTGTAGATTCTATTTCTTCCACATCAGAGAAATAATTCTCCCAAGTCTATATCGGTAGTATCGAAGCAGGAAATAGATACTACGGTGAATACCTATTTACTTCTGGGGAAGTTGAAGTAGGAACAGAATCTCCTTCTCCTTACTACTTCTTAAGAATATTAATGACACTGAAGTAAGTAGACTAGCGAATCGATTTGGGGGATAGGGAGGAGGTAGAGGCAAACACACAGGAGGGAGTTGAAAATGAAAGAATGGAATATCAAAATTATTTTGTGAATCCTCTTGTATCGGGTAACAACCGAAAGGTATTTCGTACTTCTATTCTTAGTATTAATTGAATGACGAGGAGCCGTATGAGGTGAGAATCTCACGTACGGTTCTGTAGAGTGACACTGAAACTGACTCATCTGTCAACTATTCCACAACTACACCAAAAAAACCTAACTCTGCCCTACGGAAAGTCGCCAGAGTTCGATTAACCTCCAAGTTCGAGATAACGGCTTACATACCAGGTATTGGCCATAATTTGCAAGAACATTCCGTGGTCCTTGTGAGAGGCGGGAGGGTGAAGGACCTACCTGGTGTAAGATATCATATCGTTAGAGGAACTTTAGATGCTGTAGGAGTAAAGGATCGTAAGAAGGGGCGTTCCAGTGCGTTGCAGAACATTGTCGTAACTTGTATCATCGCAATGATTCCGTATCGGTTGTTCTGATATGTCAAATGCATAGCCGACCCGATAGTGGGAATGTTGCCAGGGGACCGAAGGCCTGCTATTACGGAGATTGATTATTATCTTATTCGTGTGAAACAACTCGGTGTCCAGGGTATTGCATTCCAGTAAGTTGAGTCTTACCCGGACTCCCATTTATTTGGAAAATCTTCGAATGTCTTCTCTCTCTCAGAACGAGTTCGGACTACGATTATGGAGATTCAGTGGAGGTTTTGTGAACATTTGGTAATTGGATCAATAAACCCACGGACATTCTTGGTGAGATAAATGAAATACGGGATTTCCCTTCTCCTATTCGTGGGATGATGAAGAGGAAACGGATACTCAATGCCTAATGAGTAAATATGATTCATTGAAGTAACCCGAACTTACTTCAAGACTTTCTATTCAATCATATGGAAAGCTGCATTCGATGAAAGTCGCACGTGCAGTTTGGGGGGAGATCCTCGACTAACCGGCGGATCCACCCTACAATATGGAGTGAAAAAGCCCAAATAAGATTCTAAGATACAGTCGAGATAGAATCGGAATCCGACATATCTGTAAACTCATGTTACACCGGAGCAATGTAGCGAACAAAAAGAAAAATATAGAATCGGATCCGATTTATCGTAATCGATTAGTAAACATGTTGGTTGATCGTATTCTTAAAGATGGCAAGAAATCATTGGCTTATCAGATTCTCTATCAGGCTATGAAGCGGATTAAGGAAAAGACGAATAAGAATCCACTGTCTGTCCCGCGACAAGCAATACGTAGGGTAACTCCCGATATAGTAACAGAATCCAAACGTGTAGGTGGATCGACTTATCGAGTCCCCGTTGAAGTAGTACCTGCAGAAGGAAGAGCTTTGGCTATCCGATGGTTATTGATCGCGTGTCGAAAACGTTCAGGTCGAAGTATGGCTTTAAGATCAAGTGATGAATTAATGGATGCTGCCAGAAATTCTGGTAGTGCTGTACGGAAGAAGGAGGAGACTCACAAGGTGGCAGAAGCTAATAAGGCTTTTGCCCATTTCCGTTAGTTCCGGGTTCGTTTCAATCCACAACCTCTTATTGGTGGATTGAAACCTTCTACTCCGGAGCGCAGGGTATTAGGAATCAAGATACGCCAGAAGCATATGGATAAGCAGAAATTAAATAATGGGAGAAAGAATATCCAAGTCATAGGGGAAATTTTGTCACTGGTATAGTACCTCATGAAAAAGAGAAAGACTAGTGTCGAATCGTAAAGTCCATAACATCATCGACATGATCAACATGATCGACATGACCAAAGTGATCGACGCAATCGACGCAATCAACATGATCGACATGATCGACATGACTAGAATGATCGACACAATCGACACAATCGACATGATCGACATGATTGGCACTGCCCGCATCCCCGCGACTCCCACCATTCTCAACTATCTCCGCCTGGGGCGGACTACTCACCTCGGGGGGGGGGGGGGATGTCAGGCAACGCCAGCAGATATTTATCCTGTATGTCCCTCACCTCGAATCGATGATTGAGTCGTAGTACATCTAAGGCAAAGCTGGCCTCTCCCATGATGTACTCGAGGAGCCGAACTAACGTTGACTTTCCCGTGGTTTATGATAATAAAAGGGAAATGCGTCTGAAAAGAGAGTCAAGGTTTGAAGAAGTATCGTGCGAAAACAAAGGGAAGTCTTCCCGTTTCTTCGGATATTCAATCAATATTAGATTAGTTGACACAGGTGGGATTCTGTGATATACTATGGATCAACAGGCTCATCAGCTTGGGTAATCACCAATCGTTTCGAAAACCAAAAATTACCACGACCGCAACTTTAGAAAGACGCGAAAGCGCAAGCCTATGGGGTCGCTTCTGCGACTGGATCACCAGCACTGAAAACCGTCTTTACATCGGATGGTTCGGTGTCTTAATGATTCCCACCTTATTAACCGCAACCTCTGTATTCATCATTGCTTTCATCGCAGCTCCCCCTGTAGATATCGATGGTATTCGTGAGCCTGTCTCCGGTTCTTTGCTATACGGAAACAACATTATCTCCGGTGCTATCATTCCTACTTCTGCAGCTATCGGTTTACACTTCTACCCAATCTGGGAAGCAGCTTCCGTTGATGAATGGCTATACAATGGTGGTCCTTACGAACTGATCGTTCTTCACTTCCTACTTGGTGTAGCTTGCTACATGGGTCGTGAGTGGGAACTTAGTTTCCGTTTAGGCATGCGTCCTTGGATTGCTGTTGCGTACTCAGCTCCCGTTGCAGCTGCTACCGCTGTGTTCCTGATCTACCCAATCGGTCAAGGAAGTTTCTCTGACGGTATGCCCCTAGGAATTTCTGGTACTTTCAACTTCATGATCGTTTTCCAGGCTGAGCACAACATCCTTATGCATCCCTTCCACATGTTGGGTGTAGCTGGCGTATTCGGCGGCTCTCTATTCAGTGCTATGCATGGTTCTTTGGTAACTTCTAGTTTGATCAGAGAAACTACTGAGAATGAGTCTGCTAATGCAGGTTACAAGTTCGGTCAAGAGGAAGAGACCTACAACATCGTAGCTGCTCACGGTTATTTTGGCCGTTTGATCTTCCAATATGCCAGCTTTAACAATTCTCGCTCTCTGCACTTCTTCTTAGCCGCTTGGCCCGTAGTAGGCATCTGGTTTACTGCCTTGGGTATCAGCACCATGGCATTCAACTTGAATGGTTTTAACTTCAACCAATCCGTGGTTGATAGCCAAGGTCGTGTTATTAACACCTGGGCTGATATCATCAACCGTGCTAACCTAGGTATGGAAGTTATGCATGAACGTAACGCTCATAATTTCCCTCTAGACTTAGCTTCTGTTGAAGCTCCTTCTGTAAACGGATAATACCTGTCTGGTCGTGCAGCATCACTAAATACCAAACCTCGCATAAGGTTTGGTATTTAATGGAGATTCGTCCGATGGAATGAATAGAAATAATAGTAATATCTCGCCATAATCTTACAATTATCAGTTTCCAATCTTGGATTCTGGGGAATCTTTGAAACACCCTTCTAGGATTACAGAGAATGGGAATCAAAGATATTCTCATTCTGATTAGCGGAACGCTTGTAGTCCCGTACCCACTGGAATAGATTGAGAATACATTTTTCACCTAACATATTTTTTCTTGTATTAATATATAGACGAATAATACGTACGCGCATCGAATGAATGACCCTAGTAGATCTTGTTCTCTCCCAGTTAAGAAAGCTGAATAGGGAAAGTAGGGGGCGGACGTAGCCAAGTGGATCAAGGCAATGGATTGTGGATCCATCACGCGCGGGTTCAATCCCCGTCGTTCGCCCATCAGGTTGGAGAACTCGTCTTTATCACTCGGAATAAAATAAGTTGATGAGGAGATAGATAAGACATAGATAGGTTTCTTCAACAATTCGAGATTCCCGAGACAGCTTCAGGTAGGTACGAATACACCCACAAATCACCACATCGAAAGTACTCACTCCATTGGGCCTTGAATCTTTCGATATTATCTATATAATGGAATGTGAGAGGTGGGTAGTATCTACCACATATAGATAAAGTGAAGAGAGATCATGAGGTAAGAGAAGTGGGAGAAGAAAAAGTAAGAAGTCCAGATTTATTCTCTGAAGTTCCGAAGTTAGCAGAAACCGATGGATTCCACTACTCATTTGAATCATTGAAAAATCAAGATCTAGGGGAATTTCTAATTGGTCTATTCTCCAGTTATGAACCCTCCATCAAATTATTTGACTTATGAATTCTGAGTTCAATCTTTTTACGGAATCTGCGCGATTCAATGAAGCGGGGTAATAGCGTGACTCCGGGAATCCTGATGTTACTAACAATACCAATTCCTATGCATCGTTCAGGTGAGAGAAATTTGATCGAAGGAGGTTCTATAGATCTAGCGAAACTAATTAATAGAACTGGTGGAGTAGTAAAAAAACCAGCAACAAATTCTGTTGAATCCTTCTATCCTCTTTCTCTATCAATAAGATGCTCACCTGCTGAAAAGGATAGAAAGGGAAAGACACGTAATTCTTACTATTCGGATTCAAACGGAAATATTTCCACAACTTCGACGAGGGAAGAACCGCAAGTTCCCATATATAGTGCGATGGATCCTTCGGTTTCAGATGGATGGAGGGTCCGGCTGATGAGGGATCCACTCCCCATCAAGAATATATCCAGAGATGTGACTGAGAGGATTGAAAAATCACTGGGGGATAAGAATCTAGAAGATTCAAATGAGTTTTTTGAATTCTATATAAATGTGATACTTCGTAAGGATGACTGTTACTAAAATGATTCTGATTCGTTACTTCTCCGGAAAATCCATGACAAGCAAAGGGTTAATTGGCTACAAACAGCAACATTAAGAAGCGATTCCTTCATTCCCGTAATATCGGACTTTTGGGACAAAATGTTACTCGAATCCAGGGATTCAGTAGATCGGCAGGGAGATGAATCACCGTTCTATTCCGAGCGGAAGGGTCTCTCCAATTTGTCTCTATTTCCACCCCATAAGAATACAATGTCATCTCGTGATGGTGTATCCCTATCCTATAGCGATATAAGAGATTGGTTAAATTCCATTGACGAGGGGAGTTGGACACTATTCCGGGATTACGCCGATTTTTATATGTGGCATTCCTGTCACCAAAGTCCTTCTCCATGGAATAAGGATGAGCGCGAATTGAATCTAACGAGATCTCTCTTAGAAAAGAGATTTATCGAACTTGATTATCTATCGGATAATCAATTACTCACTGAGGTACCAAGTATATTACTAGAAATTTCCTGTGGTTTCTCGAAGTATGTCTCCTCACAAATAGAGACATCTAGAGAATTGGAGGCTTTTCATAGCAACTCAAGGGATGAGTCTGATTCCAGAAATCAGAAGGTTGGGAAGGAGATACCTATCGAAGATACTTGTTTATCTAGTTGAAGTGAGGAGAGAAATCCAGAATATGATTCAATGAAAAGATCTGGAAATGGCTTTGTAGGCAGTTACTCTCCGGAGGAAAGAGCAATATCCACTGATGATTCTCCAGAGGCGGTGAGTCACGGCTTTTCAACAGAATCATCTATACATGAACTAGGTATGGGTCCCACCGCCGATGGAACTCCTATTAAGACATATTTGGCAGAAGAATGATATAAGAATTCCGTGTCTTTCGGTATCGGAAGAATATCTCATTTATGGAAAGTAGAGAGAGATTGTCGGCATTTTACACTCGACTCTCCTTTATTGTTGGGAGATCCTTTCTCCCCTTCTGTAGCGGGAATAGCAGAAAATGATTCCAATAAATGTATTGATTCTTCCTAGAATCGTAAGTGGTTCTTCCAATTATTGGGGTTAGATTCCCACGGAAATGAGGGGGAATTTTCTATTCTACACGCCTATTCACAACTAATAAATGAATCAAGAAACCGACTGACTGGATTTCTTTTAAGAGTTAAAAAATCGAATTTGATTTCCAGTAAGGTAAGAATTGGTAGTAGTAGCGAGGAACCTAGGAAAGCCTTTCTATCGAGAGGAGATCTATCATTTGGTGGAATACTTGACGAGGAATCAGAGATGCAAAATGGCGCATACTTCGATCTTGATAAGATTATTTCAAACCGTTTAGAGATCCTTTTCGATGTACCTGTAGAAAGAACTGATGGAAGTGAAAATCCTACTTTTTCAGATGAATCGGGAGAGGGAGGTAACATATCTTCAACATACTCTCTAGTTAGGGTATATGAACGAAATAGGTTAATATCTCTCTACTCAGTATACACGCTCTTTTCGCGTGACTATTTCTGTACATTAGCTAGTGAATATCTATCCAGAATCAACTATCAATTGGGTAGCCGGGAGGGGGGCGAGGGATCTACTGGTGTAACAAGAATTGCAATTGAATAGAGATTATTGGAATGGAGGGGTAACATAGAGCGTTTGTTGCATGAATGTATTATTTCCCCAATTGATGAATATCCAGATGTTCGGTCAAATGTGCACAGGTGGCTTGATACAATCAGAGACTTGTCTTTTTCCCCTTCCAAGAGAGTATTCGCAGAAATAAGATCCGACTTAGGTAGATCAATCTATGATCTGTCGATATTAGCACTAAATAATATTGGTATCACTATTCGTAGTACGGCTGGGAGGAACAACAAGTATCCCAAGGAATTTACCAATATATCATCTATTTACCGAATCATTATTCCCAAGTATATTAGTGAAGAAGCTTCGACAGATGGGATTGATTATCTTGTCTATAAATTGAACAATATAGATTATCCACTGCTTGATTTCCTTCTGAGTTCACTCAACCTCGATGAGAAGATATCCTTTCTCAAGAGAATCTTCGGTAGAAAAGATAGTTTCTTCATCGAGTCCGGATTGTTAATGGATGAAGAATCGGTAGGCTCCTCAATCTTCCTAAAACCCGCAGTTAATCCATTTCTTGTTGAATCATCCTGTATCGAATGTATTGGAACAAAACTCCCGAATGGTGCTTATTCCGCTACGGGAAGGCAGGATTGGGATCTGTTTCTGGATAATTTGAATTATGGGAAAGGTTCGAATAGGAATATTGGGAGTATTTCGGGATCCATTTCCGATGAAGTAGATACACCAAACTTTATAGATTACTCGCATTTACCCGTATTGAACTGTGCCGGAAGGGATTTTATCTCAATAATCAGAAGAAGGGATTCGTTGGTTGGAGGATACAGCAGTAGTTACTCTGACATCTTAGAGAATTCGTATACGGGCTCCGGTGATGAAGTCATCCCATCTCTTGAAATAGGATCCTTAGATACAAAAAATATCACTTCATCTATTCAATCCCAAGTGTCTGATTCGTTGTTACCCAATTCCTCGCAACGAACGGAAAGGGAAACTATTGATCATATACTCGCAACAACCGAATCGACTCCATCTGATCTGGATGAATCTGCGATACCACCACTAACTCATTCAGATAGATTTCTTGACTCTATTTCGGATCTAAGAGGACTACTGACGGGGTTGAACTTATCTCCTCGCGAAACGGGAGATTCGTCTCTATCTTCATGTGGTAGCGATGGAAATTACTTGGAAAGAACATTGATAAACTCTAAGCTATCGGCTGATTGGCGATCTCGACCCCGTCTCAAAAATTCGGGAGTGGATCAAGTCGATTCGGAGGGATCCATTGAGAAGAGATCAAACTCGAGGAATGATTCTATTGGGAATCAATTCTATCAAAATGATTCACACATTGGTTATTTTTGGGAATCAGAAGAATCTGAGACGCTTTATTGGTCAAAGAAATTCTCATTATGCAGCAGTGTAGCATCAAGATCTCCAACAGGATTAACTGGAGAGAAGGTTCTGTACGAAAATACGAGGCTTGCAGATACACGTGTCTAAAAAGAACCTATTCTTCCATCTCATCTCATTAATTTCGATGAGTTATCAAAGGATTTAAACAAATATAAGATCTCTTGGATCTTTTGGAGAGACAATATCTGCGAGAAATGGAGCCCATTCGGAGAATATATACCTCGGTTTTTCACCCCTAACTGGTGGAGATACTTTTATGATCTGATTAGAGAGATATATCCAGAAATAGTACTCAAAGTAAGTGATGACTTGAATTACACTTTCCCCGGAATTACGGAAAGAGTTGCTGAGGATATAGGTAATGCTAGAGCTTGTTTATCGTTAAGCCTAAGATCAAGATTCAGAAACGATTCCATCAGTAACGTATTATCTAAAATAGATCTCTCTATTTTCGAAGAAATTACTAACTAAACGCAGGTGTCGCATTCGAGATGGTCAGTCTTTAGATTTTCGAATAAGTATGCCCCATCCTACCTCGTTTTCTCGATATTATTTGTTCTTGCATTTCTCAAGCATTATTTATCTGCTGTTTCGGGTTCCAATTCCCCTCACTTGTGGAAACGTTTCAATATCACCGGATATTTAATAGACCCAATGCGTGGGTTTTATCTGGAAAAGGTAATGTATTCTCCCTCGACAAGGTAAATGTAAACGAAAGATCTACTGATACATTCCCTGAAGAGATTCCTGAATTATACAAATAATATAATCTTCTATTACCTTGTGAAAAATGAACTAGATTCGTGGATACTTCGTAGGAAAAGCTCCGACACCCTTAAGATTAATAAACAATTACTGACTCAATATCTAGTGACAAATAAAACTATTTCCAAGTATGAATCGAAATTAAATTCCAATTACGATTCATTGAGCGGTGGGATTAATCACGAACCCACCCCAGAAGAAGGATCTAATCTTTTGTCATACCTACTTCGGATTCGTCAAAATGATCTATCAAATTACGAGATCTGTGAGTTGGATCCTGCGGAGAAGTGGGCTCTTCTTGCCCTTGAAAGAAATATTCTCCTTTCAGCGACAATGAGACGAAAAGGCATTCCGAATATTCCATGTCGTGACGTACCTATTTTGCTTTCATCAGGATTATTACCATCTGAAGGAGTTCCACTAGTAGGACCCATAGAAACTGGACGATCTTATGTAGTTAGGGATATAGCATCCAATTCCTACTTTCCGTCGGTGAGACTGCCATTGAGGAAGTTGTTATACAACAGATCATATTTCAATAATGTACGTGGGACTTTCATTTCGAAACAGAGCGTAAACCGATTGAATCTTATTTTTGCAATAGCAAAAGAGATGTCTCCCTGTACGATATGGATTCAAGACATTCATGAGTTGAATGTTAATCGCCTGTATCACAGATTAGAAGCCGATCCCAGATTCTTACTCTGCCTAATATTGAGGAGTATCGGTAATGGGCGCAGGAATCCTTGCATTCGCAAGAATCTCGTTATTGCTTCGACTCATGTACCTGCAAAGGTAGATCCAGCTTCAATAGCTCCGAATTGGTCGAACTAATTGATAAATCTCCGAGGGTCTAACAGGCGTCAGCGTCAAAAAGAATTGTCAATTCTCTCGCGTGTCAAAGGCTTTGAAATAGAAGCTGATCCCTCTTTTCTCGAAGGTACTGGGTCTGGAACTACGGGTTATAGCAAACGAGATCTATTTTCTCCTGCTAATGAAGCATTATTAATCACTACTTCTAGAAGAAGAAAGATTGTATCCGATAGTGCAATTAAATTAGCTTTACGTAGACAAAATTCAATTGTTACGTATATAGGTAACGGAATCCGATTCGGTTCTGGATATGAAATACTTCCTTACAATATAGGAAAAGCTATTCTGAAAAATGGTTTGATAGATACTTCCCCTGCAGATCCCTCATTTATTGGTAGTAATACACTGAAGAAGAGGTTTTACCACTTGTATAACTGGTATTTGGAACCTTTAATAACCGAGTCAACAATTAAGGAATTCGCTATACTTCCGCATATCTTAGGGCTATTGGCCGGATTAGCAGCTCGTGATCCTTGGTTCGGAATGGATATGAGAGAGGAAGAGAATCTCGTTGTTATTGATAAAGTTGTAGAGAATGATTCTAACTTAGCCTGTGGTATCTCGGAAAACCTTTTGAGGGATTTCTTATGTTCAGAAATCTGTAGAAGTAGAAGTCAATTCGCTAATAGTCCTCCTCTTCCTTCTTCCATCGAACCCAGGTATTCTCCAGATATAATCTCTGCGAGTCGTTCTTATAAATCTACAAAGAAGGGGGTGTCTAAGATTCCAACTGATTCTGAAATGGAACAGTCGAGTGAAGTAGACTCGATTCCGAAGGAAGTGTCGCGTGGGATTACTTGGTCCCCCAAATTTTGGCGTTTTGGTTTCATGCGAAGTGGCAGTTATGAATCGATAAGAGTATTATCCGAATCGAATAATTTGTATAATTCGATCTTTTTTCATCGGAATCAGGATCAAATCCCCAACGGGATTTCGAATTGAATAAGATTAAGTCTAGTGGAAAGAAATCGCATAAGAGAAAAGGATATCTTTTCAGTTACAAGAGAGCCTCGGGTAAATCGAGACAAAGAGACATTAAAAGATTAGAAAATTAATTGGATAATCTATCATTACGCGAGCAATTTCTTGAATTAGGAATCCCCAACTCATCTAATCAATACGAAACGCAATGTAATCGATCCGATGAACCAATTCTATTCCTGGGGGGGCGCTTCACCTGGGATCCCATGCTTCTATCTCAGCCGGATCATAACATTCCCTCTTCACGTCATAGTTTATTAGCGAAACAAGAACTGGTACGGAGGCTTTATGTTACTTACGGTACGAGGAGGGAGCGCGAGAAACATTTCTCAAATGAAAAGATTAGAAATTTCTTTCTTCTTCGTGGATATGACCGGAAATCGATAACTGAATTATCTACCAAGCGGTGGAAGAATTTCCCTTCGGGTGAAGAACGACACTTTGAATACGTCAAAGAAACCTAATTCATGCCTATATATTTGCAATACCCGCAGATATTTGTTCCTATTCACTCGTATCAAAGCATTCCAATGGAAGATTTGCAAGAGCGATTCCTTCGTTTCAGGCTTATGGTTCATAGAGATAGATGGATGAGACGGAATCGTCACTCATCCAAAGATTTTCTCATTCATAACATGTTGTTTGAAAGTTACCACTACCTATTCAATCTATTTCGATTTAGTGGGACGTCACCGGATCGAATAACAAGACAATTATTGAATGGGAATTCGATATCGCATCATAAAATCTCGGATATTCTTGACTCAGTCTGGATCCCTAGCAATATATAGGGCTATTCAGGATTCGAATTGGTGAAAGGAAGATACATCTTTTCCCCTTACTGATGCAATAACTTCTGCTTATAGAATTCCGGATAATTACTAAGTTATAGATCACCTTCGGAGTCTTCCTATTCGGGAGATGGAAGCAACATTCGAAATCAAGAAGGAGTAGGAATCTCTTATATGGAAAATGTAGGAAGTAGTTCGTAGAGGACGTAGTAGTTTTCCAACATCCTTATCGGAACAAATCCTTGATGAAGATGTCGATCCATTCTGTTTGAGATTCTCCGGAGATTCAATTTCTCGGTGATCAACGGTAATATGGGGAGGAAGGAGGGGCATTCCCCTCATTCATCTTTACATTCCAAAAATTCATTCTAAAGTTTGGATTTTCCCGTATCCAACTAGATAATCAGGATTTCAAGTCCTTTCCATTGTTTCCATTGGAAGGGCTCTAAGGACCCCGGGTCCTTAGGGGATGGACCATCTAACCGAATCCCAAAATTTTAGTTCATTCAAATTCACTAATAGGGATTCTTGGTGACATCCTAACTAATGCCCCGACTAACTACTAGGATTTCTGGTCCTAGTCCAGATACTGGGGTCTCGTGACGCAGTTTCATCACACTCTAATTGGCTACTACGACTTTCAGTCCCACCTCAGGTACTAGGATTTTTTAGTCCCCTCGAAGGATTTCAAGTCCCCCGTCTTCTTCAAGGATTTCCAGTCCTGTCTTCTTCAAGGATTTGAAGTCCCCTGATAAGGATTTCTAGTCCCGTTGAAAGACCTACTTGGATCTCCTCGAATCTCGGGATTCTGAGTCCCAGCCTCACTTGAGAAAGAAGCAGAAGGTGTTTCCTATTCGATACCTAATACTTCATATCCAAATCCCCGGACGGCGGAGAATTCTGGTCTCAATAATCAACAATCGGAGGATTTGCATCCCCATGTTTGAGGGTTGGGCACTGGAAAGACCAGAATCCTCCGAGGATTTTTCTTCCTATTGGGAGTTTGGGAGGCACCGGAGAGACCACTTGTCTCTCGAATCGAGGAGGTATTTCGAGTGCTCATTTGGGAGATAAGCAAATCAATTGAATGTGAATCTTTAGTGGTAGAGAGAATAAATCTTTGATAAATCTTTTAGTATATAAGGGTTCGATCTGAATAAGGGTACGAGACCTTCTGCCCCGAGGAAGTATTTCGAGTGCTCATTTGGGAGATAAGCAAATCAATTGAATGTGAATCTTTAGTGGTAGAGAGGATAAATCTTTGATAAAGCTTTTAGTAGATAAGGGTTCGATCTGAATAAGTGTACGAGACCTCCTACCCCGAGGAGGTACTCATTTGGGAGATAAGCAAATCAATTGAATGTGAATCTCTAGTGGTAGAGAGGATAAATCTTTGATAAACCTTTGAATAGATAAGGGTTCGATCTGAATAAGGGTACGAGACCTCCTACCCCGAGGAGGTACTCATTTGGGAGATAAGCAAATCAATTGAATGTGAATCTCTAGTGGTAGAGAGAATAAATCTTTGATAAACCTTTGATAAAGCTTTTAGTAGATAAGGGTTCGATCTGAATAAGGGTACGAGACCTTCTGCCCCGAGGAGGATTCGGACCTCCACGCTCTTCAGCACCAAATTTTGAATCTGGCGTGTCTACCATTTCACCATCGAGGCTCTACTCCTTATTCCTTACCTTTTTACTTCCCACCACCCCATCTTTCTCTATGGATGGGGTCCGGAATATGTTTCTATCAATTCGATCCTAGTCCCTCATCAAAAGCAACCCTTTACTTATTTTTCCCAATCTTATTTCTTCGTCTCTCTATATCGAAAAGGATTTCCAGTCCCCTGGAGGGACTTCTAGTCCCCCTGCTGAAGGATTTATAGTTCTCTCCAAGGATTTTCAGTCCTCCTGTTGAAGGATTTCCAGTCCCCGGGAAGAAAAAAGGATCCATAAATTTGTTCTGTATCGATTCCATCCCAGCTCCTCGTCAAGAGCAAACCCTTTCTCCTCCTCTACCGATCCTGTTTCTTCGTCTCTCTCCATCTATAAGGATTTGAAGTCCTGTCTTATTCAAGGATTTCCAGTCCTCTTCAGGGATTTCAAGTCCCCCGTCTTATCCAAGGATTTATAGTCCTCTTCAGGGATTTCAAGTCCCCTGTCTTATCCAAGGATTTATAGTCCTCTTCAGGGATTTCAAGTCCCCTGTCTTATCCAAGGATTTATAGTCCTCTTCAGGGATTTCAAGTCCCCTGTCTTATCCAAGGATTTATAGTCCTCTTCAGGGATTTCAAGTCCCCTGTCTTATCCAAGGATTTGAAGTCCTCTTAAGGGATTTCAAGTCCCCTGTCTTATTCAAGGATTTCCAGTCCTGTCTTATCCAAGGATTTATAGTCCTCTTAAGGGATTTCAAGTCCCCCGTACTCTTCAGGGATTTCAAGTCCCCCGTACTCTTAAGGGATTTCAAGTCCCCCGTACTCTTAAGGGATTTCAAGTCCCCCGTACTCTTAAGGGATTTCAAGTCCCCTGTCTTATCCAAGGATTTCCAGTCCCCTGAGAAGGATTTCAAGTCCCCCGCCCCCGATAAGGATTTCAAGTCCCCCGCCCCCGATAAGGATTTCAAGTCCCCCGATAAGGATTTGAAGTCCTCTTCAAGGATTTTCAGTCCCCTGAGAAGGATTTCGAGTCCTTTGAGAAGGATTTGAAGTCCCCTGAGAAGGATTTCAAGTCCCCTTTCTTCTTTAAGGATTTGAAGTCCTCTTCAAGGATTTTCAGTCCCCTGAAGAGGATTTCAAGTCCCCTGTCTTCTTTCTTTAAGGATTTGAAGTCCTCTTCAAGGATTTTCAGTCCCCTGAAGAGGATTTCAAGTCCCTTTTCTTCTTTAAGGATTTGAAGTCCTCTTCAAGGATTGTCAGTTCCCTGAAGAGGATTTCAAGTCCCTTTTCTTCTTTAAGGATTTGAAGTCCTCTTCAAGGATTGTCAGTTCCCTGAAGAGGATTTCAAGTCCCTTTTCTTCTTTAAGGATTTGAAGTCCTCTTCAAGGATTGTCAGTTCCCTGAAGAGGATTTCAAGTCCCCTGTCTTCTTTAAGGATTTGAAGTCCTCTTCAAGGATTTTCCGTCCACTGAAAAGGATTTCAAGTCCAAGGATTTCCAGTCCCCTGGAAGGGTCTATGAATCGGACTAGATACATTATACAAAATCAAACCGTCAAATGCAAGACCTAATTCTCCTTGTTATCTATCACTCTCGCTCGGATCTCCCTCAGTGAGGGAGATTTGACGATCGAGAAGGATTTCAAGTCCAAGGAAGATTTTCAGTCCCCTCGAAAGGATCTATGAATTCGACCCATTTCTATTATAGCTAAGAAAACTGTCGAGCGCAAGACCTAATTTTCCTTGTTATCTATCAATCTCGATCGGATCTCCCTCAGTGAGGGAGATTTGACGAGAAAGATCTCAATTCCAAAGATTTTGAGTCCCCTCGAAAGGGTCTATGAATTCGACCCATTTCTATTATAGCTAAGAAAACTGTCGATTGCAAGACCTAATTTTCCTTGTTATCTATCAATCTCGTTTTGAGATCCCTCGGTCTCAGTAGAGGGAGACTTTGACGAGAAAGATTTCAAGTCCAAGGAAGATTTTGAGTCCCCTCGAAAGGGTCTATGAATTCGACCCATTTCTATTGTAACTCAGAATGCCGTCGATTGCAAGACCTAATTTTCCTTGTTATCTATCAATCTCGATCGGATCTCCCTCAGTGAGGGAGATTTGACGAGAAAGATCTCAATTCCAAAGATTTTCAGTCCCCTCGAAAGGATCTATGAATTCGACCCATTTCTATTGTAACACAGAATGCCGTAGAGCGCAAGACCTAATTTCTTGGATTTGATTTCAATTCCAGGGGACCGCCATGGGCCTTAATTTGTTATCGCTGCAAAATCGTCCTGACGATAAGGAGTCGATTCCAAGTTAAGGGATTTAACGTCCCCTGGACTAACTATGAATCATAGATGTACTATCAAAGTCCAGAGGATTGTCGCTGCAAAATTGCCCCTGTCCAAGAATTTACAGTTCACTAGAAATCATAGCTAGATCAATTATAGCTAAGAAAACTGTCGATTGCAAGACCTAATTTTCCTTGTTATCTATCAATCTCGATCGGATCTCCCTCAGTGAGGGAGATTTGACGAGAAAGATCTCAATTCCAAAGATTTTGAGTCCCCTCGAAAGGATCTATGAATTCGACCCATTTCTATTGTAACTCAGAATGCCGTCGATTGCAAGACCTAATTTTCCTTGTTATCTATCACTCTCGTTTTGAGATCCCTCGGTCTCAGTAGAGGGAGATTTGACGAGAAAGATTTCAAGTCCAAAGATTTTGAGTCCCCTCGAAAGGATTTCTGAATTTGATCCATTGATAGTGTACATCAGAATGCCGTCGAGCGCAACCCCCGTTTCTATTAAATTGAAAGAATCTGCGGCGGAAAGAAGAATTGGTCTCTTTTGCTTTCTTCTAGAAGTCTGAAGGCAACCCCGCCTTGAACGTACAGGTATCGGATGAAATGACTTATCCATTAGACGAAATTGGAGCATGGAATTCATCGGGAAGCGACCTGAATTGCTACGGAGCAGAAGACTGGGGGTGTGAACCGAATCATTTACACAACCGCTCCCATATGGGAATCACTTAGTCGCATGTACCATTAGGAGGGTTCAATCCTTGTAGTACTGCAAAGGATTGAACAATATTATGGATACCATCAGGAAATACTTATATCTCCTCCGGAAGAGACGAATGATCATTGGGAGGCGCGTGATCATTTCTCCGACACTGTTTCATCACCAATTACGGAAATGGACTAGTTGGAGCGACGGAAGTGGCTTTGGATACAAATCATTCAGAAAGATTCCATTATTTCATGTGACAACTCAAAATAGGTCTGGAATGAGGTATTCCGTGTAATCTCGATGATGGGATCCATTGATATACCCAGTAGAGTTGATGCTGGTACACGAACAATCATAGCTATTTCAATGGAACTCTTCGAAATCGAAGTAGATGGAGAAACTAATGGATCCTGTATGTAAATTGTTGATGTGTCACCCCCTTCGGTGAACATTAATTTAATTATCTTCGGATAGTGATATATAGAAATGACACTTGTAATGGGAGCTACCAGAACTAATGGGTACGAGCCAGCTTTCCATCCATGCCAGAAGGGGTAGGGTTTACCGGAAAAACCTGCTAATGGAGGGATACCCCCTGGGGATGGTAAACGTATAACTAGAGAGAATGTTAGAACAGGATCCTTCATGTATGGTCCCGCATAATCCCTAAT
>NW_028239750.1:25000-42757 GCF_047967505.1 Dipteris shenzhenensis | reverse complement strand
TCATTGCTTGGATTTGTTTCTCAGGGGTTAATCCACCAGGAATCGGTTTACATAATCACGGGTGGCTTACTTAATAATTAGGTAGAAGACCGCTAATTCGATCGGGGGGAGAGATAACAAAAAATGTTACCTCGTCAGATGCTTGAAGTGTTACATGTAATCAATTCGTGATTTGAATCAGAGTCTGCATGAGGAATCGCGCTGTGGATTCCTCACCCAGACATTCATGCAATTACGTCGCCAGCGGCATGGATTCCCACTGCCTTCCCTTATAGGAATTAATACCAGAACCGCTTCCAAGAGTAATCCTCATTGAATAGATATGTTCGACTACCGATCCAAACGATACTGCGTTTTATTGCCCCTCTACTATCCCATAAAAGAGTACGGAACCAGGATAGATAGTATTTTGTGATTCCGTAGAGATGCAACCATGTCTGGATACAGACCGATACCGAGGATTGGTAAAGAGAGACAAATCGATATGAATATTTCCCGCGGTCCGGAATCAACTGAATATGGATCCGAATAGTTGGATATTCTGTATCCGTAGAATATTCGACGTAACATAGATAACAAATAAATGGGAGTTAATACTGTACCAATCGCTTCGACTACTACAACCGATAACTTAGATATAGATGAATAATGCTGATTAGTCACTATTCCTGGAAATACCATCAATTCCGATACAAACCCACTCATCCCGGGTAATGCAAGGGATGCCATTGAGAAGATACTAAACATAGTAAATATCCTGGGCATTGGGGTAGCCATCCCCCCTAATTGATCGAGATAAAGGGTACGTGTCCTATCGTAACAAGTCCCTGCAAGGTAAAATAGAGCGGCACCTATTAACCCATGGGAAATCATTTGTAACACAGCTCCATTAAGACCCGTATCTGTCACGGATCCAATTCCAATTGTTACAAAACCCATATGGGAAATTGATGAATACGCTATTCTCCTCTTAAGGTTACGCTGACCCGGCGGAATCAGGGATGCATAAACAATTTGGACTGATCCGAATAGCACCAACCACGAAGCAGGTATGGAATGAGCATGAGGTAATAATTCCATATTAATTCGAATCAATCCATACCCTCCCATTTTTAGTAATACCCCAGCCAGCAACATACATGTGCTGTAATGTGCTTCCCCATGAGTGTCTGGCAACCAAGTATGAAAAGGGAATATTGGCAGTTTCACGGCATACGCCACGAAGAATCCTAGATAAGAAAGCACTTCTAGTGATATAGGATGTGATCTGCTTGCCAAATCTCGGATATTGAAGGAGGGTTCCTGGGTCCCGTAGAAACCCATAGTTAGGGCTCCTATTAGGAGAAAGATAGAACCACCAGCTGTGTATAGAATAGACTTCGTGGCTGAGTATAGACGTCTCTTCCCACCCCACATACATAAAAGTAGGTAGATTGGGATTAATTCCAACTCCCACATAGGAGAGGAAAGCGAAATGTCTCGAGAAGCAAACAGTCCTATTTGGCCGCTATACATGGCCAACATCAAGAAATAGAATAGACGTGTATTCCGCGTAACTAGCCAAGCTGCTGAGGTTGCCGAAGTAGTGACAAATCCTGTCAGTAGAATGAGACCCATGGAGAGTCCATCAATACCTGAACTCCGATGGGAATTGATTGAATTTATCCAACTAGAATCCTCCACCAATTGAATGCATTGATCATCGATATGGAAGTGACAATGAAAGATATAAATGATTAGTAGAAATTCCGATATACAAATGCCTGGGGTATACCACCGAACGATCTTATTCCCATTGGAGGGAAGCATTGGAAATAGCGAACCCGCCAGAATCGGAAAAAGAACAATTGTGGTTAACCAGGGTACGTTACTCATCGTGGATGGAAAAATATTTTAGCGGGGGGGAGGGGGGGGGGAATCTTAATACCCCAACTCATACTCAATAGAATTGAGTATGAATCTTTGAGTATGAGTTGGAAAGAAAACGATTCGATTCTTGAATCTCTTTCTTGACCGATGAATCAATAAGCTAGACCCATACTACGAGTCGTCTCAGCTCCCGGATAGACGCGTACACTCGAGGAATCTGTTGGACAAGCGGATTCACGTCTCTTACAACCTACACAGTCTTCTGTTCTAGGAGCAGAAGCAATTTGATTGGCTTTACACCCATCCCGGGGGATCGTTTCCAATGCATCTGTCAGACAGGCTCTTACGCATTAGGTGCAACCAATACATGTGTCATAGATCTTTACTGAATGTGCCGTCGAATTTGTTCACTCCTATTGGATTGACGTGTCAAAGATATTCTCCTGTTGGGGTTGTTGAGGTGTACCTACCCTCCCCCCTGCCCCCTACCCCTTATTTTCCATTCAATCAAATCTAAGATTTGTATTGATTTGGTTTTTCCGCATCTACCTACATAGACACTCCGTGGGTGGAACTCTCCCATCATCCTCGTGAAATGAATGGGTTCTGCAATATGGGGAGGGACGGTACAAGACAATTTTAAGGAACGGGATAGGTAGGGATTCAGATAGGTATGACATAATTTTTCGGAATGAAATGCAATTGTTAGGGGGAAAACGACAGCATTACC
Source organism: Dipteris shenzhenensis (assembly GCF_047967505.1). Lineage (NCBI taxonomy): Eukaryota > Viridiplantae > Streptophyta > Polypodiopsida > Gleicheniales > Dipteridaceae > Dipteris > Dipteris shenzhenensis. The sequence continues at coordinate 40,158 of NW_028239750.1, read as the reverse complement.
AGCTGGATGTGATACACCTGCATTGAATAGCGATTCGCCCAAATAAATAGCGTCATCGACGAATCAATTACCATTTTAACAAATCAAATTGATCGATACGAGTCGATCTTCTATTACGCTGGATGACCGAAGCAATGGATAACCCAATAGCAGCTTCGGCAGCTGCAACGGCTATTACGGATATTGAAAAGATTTCCCCCTTCATTTGTTCATTGTCAAAGAAATTGGAGAATGCTACGAGATTTATATTAATGGCATTCAGAATCAGCTCAAGACACATCAGTGCCCTAATCATGTTTCGACTCGTGATTGATCCGGAAAAGCCAACGCGATAGGGATAAGCACCTAGAATCAGTCCATGTTCGAGCATGATGTATTAACCCCCCGGAAACTTAATTGGTTAACCTACGAGATGAGTTTACGAGAAGTTGTAATTAATTAGAAAGATGGGGAGTCATCTCCAGACGACGAAGCAGGTTCTTCGTCGGGTCTGGTTATTCCTTCACCACGAGCCATTGTAATCGCCCCTACTGAAGCCACTAGGAGGAGGATAGAAAGGAGTTCGAATGGAACCAGAAATTGTGTTAACAATTGGTATCCAATTCGCTGGATGTTGTTTTTTGAGACTCCCCCCACAACATCCCTCGATGGGTCGATTGGATTTATATCAGACCATTTCGTATCTCGAATTGTAGTGGTTGATAAGATAGATAGACCCGTACAAGCTCCTAAGGCAATAGTATCTCCCATATTCCAGGAAATGGTTGAATTGGAATCTACTGGTTCGTCAATAACCGTTACGGCAGACACGATCGAAACATTTATAGCTCCTACATAGATAGGCGATTGTGCGGCAGCTACAGAATCGGCATTCGGTACGAGATATGGGAGAGATATACAGATAAACACCAGTCCCGATGAAGAGGCGGAATAAACTATATTAGCAGATAATACCACTCCTACACTTCCCAGTAGAATACCTAATTCGATTAGTATCAAGACAGATTCATAAATTGATTCAGGTAGATTCATTATGCCCAGTTATTTTGATTCTCCCATCTCACTATATTACTATTCAATAACGACGTGTATGTGTGTGACCTACTTATGTAGACACACCCCCCCCTATTGGTAGAAATAATTGAAGGAGGGATATCTCTGCATAGCAGAGATATCTCGATATTGAATCATCTCCGACTTACTATTTTTTCTAACCAGGGAGTCGGTCTATCTTCCAAACTTCAGACGGAGATTCAATTGACACCACGAGTGACAGTTCGATTATTGGGATCTCCTTTCGTGACTCCCCCAGATGAATAACTCAGAGTTGGAACTACTTGAATTGCGGAATCCTGGGAGACAGAGAGGGGCAAACGTCCCGGAGCCATTTGATCATAATTTGATTCGTGACGATCATAAGTCGAGGGTTCATACTCCTCAGTCATTGACAAGCAATTTGTTAGGCGGTATTCGACACAATTCCCACAGAAGATACGAACTCCGAAATCAATGCTATAACTTCTTAATCGTTTTTTTCTGATGCTTCTTATCAATCTCCGGTCGACGACAGGCAGGTTAATCAGACATACTCGGACACGTACCTCACAAGCAATGCATTTGTCAAATTCAAAATGAATTCGTCCACGGAATCGTTCGGATGATATAAGTTTCTCGTAGGGGTATTGGATAGTCACAGGTAAACGATTCAGATGGTCTAGAGTAACCGCAAAACCTTGACCAGTATACCTCGCAGCTCGTATTGCTCGTTGACTATAATCCTGGAATCCAGTTACCGTGGGAAACATGTGATAGATAATCCTGGGGGAGTTCCTTAGTTTCTAGAGATTGGATAGATTAAAATCGGGGTGACATTGATGTAAACTATGAGGGGAATATCTCATTTTAGAGATGGTAGTCGAAACGAAGCTGTCAGCAACGGATTTCCCGGAGCAACGGGCAGAAGAGATTTCCAGCCGAGATCTAGTAATTGGTCTATTCTGACTCTAGGTAATGTCCATCTCGTTGCGATAGAAATGAATAGGAATAGATAAGACTTGGCTGATGTGGTAATGACACCTGTTACTGCATCGAATACATCAAAGGATTCACTGCTGAGAGTCCGAAAGGGAAAAATTTGCCCTAATTCTTGAAGAAATGGAATTGGTGAATCCCATCCACCCGGATAAAGGACTGTTACAAACGACGAGGAAACCAATGAATTTGGGTAAGAACCAACATAGAATGAACCAGATTTTATACCTGAATATTCGGTTTGATAACCCGCTACCAGTTCCTCCTCCGCCTCTGGTAGATCAAATGGCAACCTTTCACATTCTGCCGATGGGGATATGAAGAAAGCTATAAAGCCTATAGGTTGACGCCGCAGATTCCATCCCAGAAAACCATACTTAGATTGTGTTTCAACTATGTCAACCGTACTTAAGCTATCAGATAATTATAGTCGACGGTACAATTGCTATTACCACCTCTGATTCGAAACCGTACATGAAATTGGGATTTCATACGGCTCCCCATAAGTCACCCGAGAGGGGGATTGGTAGTTAATCACTTCCTTTGCGCGACACCCCCCTGAGGAGCGTCCCAATCTCAACCAATGGGATTCTGTTTGCTACAGGGAGTGATAGCTTCTGAATCCATCTCAACCTTTTCAGTTATTTTTTGATATAATTCGGAATCTTCCACCGTTTCTCGGTGGAATGGGATTTACCGATACTTCTTTTATATCTCCACATAGATGGATCCCTACCTATCTTTATTTCAGCCGAGAAGAGGATTAGCCTGAGGATTCCTATGATCCCAATCCTCTTGAGACTACTACGTAAAGGAGATACTCGCATATATCAATAATTTTTTCCGCCAGGGGCAGAAAAATCAAACCGTTGAAAGGATTACTTCGTTCCGGATAGTCATAATCTAAGTAGATAGGAATATACTCGGGATTGGGATTTTCAAGATGTACTACCTAGTCATCCCTACCGAGGCTAAGTCTTTATCCAATTAAAGAGAAAAGAGATTTTATTATGCAACTTTTTTCTCCACCCTTCTCACAAATCTCTTGTGTATATTAGTGTTCCTGACCATCCACTCCCGCTCAATCCCGGAAAAGAGGTTCAGTCCCTTCTTGTCCCCGCTTCAGGCCCTGTAAATCTATCCCGTACCTGGGGGCAAACAGTGTTTACTGCTCGGACATGCTTTCACTCCCGTACATGGGGGATGGGACTCGATTCACTCGCTGCAAGACGCTGTTCGATCTCACCCAGATGACTATCCAGTTGTTCTGTCAAATCAGTGAAAGATTCTTCATTCCGAATCTCTATATCGGAATAACCCTCTTCCCATCAATCTTATTCAGCGAGTCGCACGTGGGGATATGGATAGTACACATGGGGCTGGGGGTATTTCGTAACTAATTGATTGAGCAGCAGCTCTAAGACCACCTGGAGGGGAATATTTATTATTTGAACCATATCCTGCCATAAGTAGCCCTAGGGGAACGATACTTGAGATGGCGATCCAAGAGAAAGCACCTATACTCAGATCAGCTAGAATAATGTGCTGCCCGAAGGGTATCACCAAGTGGCTTATAAAGACTGGTATGACTACCACAGCTGGTCCAATATTGAATAGCCAAGTATCGCCCCTGGCTGGAACAATATCTTCCTTCAGTAGGAGCTTGACTCCATCGGCCAGGGATTGGATAATTCCCAAAGGACCTGCATATTCAGGTCCGATACGCTGTTGTACCCCCGCAGATACCTTTCACTCGAGCCGTACGATAACTAATACTCCTACTGTAATTCCTACGATAAGGGTGGGAATGGAAATCAGAATCCAAATCAATTCGGAAGAATCTCTCGAAACTCCCAATTTGTGAAATAAGTCAATCACGCGTTCCTCGAAATTTTTTGTACCAATTGCCGTTTCGGCGATCAACCTCCCCCATGATGATATCTATACTACCTAATATTGTCGTAATATCGGCTAGTTTCATTCCTTCTACCAATTGAGAGAGAATTTGCAGATTTATGAAGCCAGGCGGACGAATCTTCCGTCTCCGGGGAGAAACACTATCATCTCCAATCAGAAATATCCCTAATTCCCCTTTGGGAGCTTCCACCCTTACGTAATGCTCCTGCTCAGGTAATTTGAAAGTGGGAGAGGATTTCTTACCGACAAATTGATAGTCAAAATCATTCCATCCCATTTCCTTTCGTTGCTGACTAAGGCGTCGAGATTCCAAATTTTCATATGGACCTCCCGGAAGGAGTCTCGAGGCCTGTTGAATTATTCTTATGGATTCTCTCATCTCGCCGATTCGTACCAAATAACGGGCCAATGAATCTCCTCCTGTTTGCCATTGGATCCGCCAATCCGATTCGTCATAACATTCGTAGTGATCCACCTTGCGAAGATCCCATTGAATCCCCGAGGCTCGCAACATGGGTCCGGATAAGCCCCGATCTATAGCTTCTTCCCTACCAGTGACACCTATCCCCTCCACTCGTTTCAGAAATATAGGATTATTTGTGATAAGTCGTTCATATTCATCGACTTTTGAGAGGCAATAGTGGCAGGAATCCAAACATTTATCTAGCCACCCATATGGTGAATCTACCGCTACTCCCCCGACGCGGAAATAATTATGCGTCATTCACATACCCGTAGCAGACTCAAGTAAATCATAAATCATTTCCCTTTCTCGAAATGTGTAGAAAAAAGGGGTTTGTGCACCGACATCCGCCAGAAAAGGTCCGAGCCATGACGGGTGGGGAGCTATTCGACTTAGCTCGAGCATAATAACTCGTATGTAACTAGCTCTTCTCGGTATTTGAATATTTGCCAACTTCTCCGGCGCATTCACTGTTATTGCCTCGGTAAACATGGTGGCTAAATAATCCCATCTCGTCACGTGGGGAAGATACTGCAGAATCGTCCGGTTTTCAGCAATTTTTTCCATCCCTCTATGTAAATAGCCAAGTATTGGTTCACAACCAACGACATTTTCACCGTCTGGAGTAACAATAAGTCGAAGGACACCGTGCATCGACGGGTGGTGGGGACCCATACTCACTATAACTGGATCCACTTTCGTAGGAGGTATACCCATGAATTATGTTCCTGGTAATTTTTGCAGACCCTAGCTTCGGTAGAACTGGATTTCTATAAATTGGAATCGGCGTCTCTTCAATCTCCGAATACCCAAGTTGCTTATTATGTTATCGTATAAAGTCGGATCCTTTTTGGATGAATGAATTAAGAGACGCTTGCGTCTTCCCAATAATTTCCACAAACCCCTCTGAGAGGAGTAATCCTTGGAATGTGATTTCAAATGAGAAGTGAGTTTCGAGACTTGATCGGTCAAGTAGCATATTTGAGACTCAGCAGACCCTGTATCCCCTTTCTCACAAATCAACGTCGAATTGGTAGATATAGCCTTATCCGTAATAGTAGTAATAATAATTGTTTATCGAATTCATTGTATAGGATTTGCCTACTAATTCGGGTAGTATTGGTCCGAGCGAGGGAGATGAATACTCCTATAATCGGGGAAATCGTCACTCAATAGATTCGGTTATCGGTGGGAATTTGTTTCCCACCAACGAGTAGTTACAGCTCCGCATCTGATAAGTAAGGTAGGTATCTGCCCCTCCTTCTATCACACACTTGATTGAGATTACCAAGATGTTAGTAATATTAGTCGAGCAAATTGTCGAATCTACGTATTCTCCCCCCCGTCTCAAATAATGGGATACATGCGTATTCTGGGCGTGGCAAATCGACTTCCATTATTTGTGTCGAAGCGGAATCTGTTCATACAAGCTAATTCTTCTAAGCGATAACTGGGCCAAAGGAAACGTTTGATTTTCTGAGTCCCACTCAGGTCGCTAGACTCTTCACTCTTGTTCATCCATTCCACTCCAGAAGGGTAGCCCAAAGGGTCCCTTTCGGATTTCACGGAGCTCAAAATCAATAGGGATCTGAGAAATCGCGATTTGCGACGATGTCTCGGAAGCAGGAGATCTTCGATGTTATGGAGATAGGAGCGATTCCTATTCCTCTCCCCATTGATGAGTGACAAACGCAGCATGCACCCGCCAAATATATTTCTATTCAATCTTCTTTTGAATCTGTTTCGAAATTTCAGTGGGATACTAACCATTTTATACATGAGAATCTAATCATCGAATATTCGCGGTAAACGATGGGCTGAAATAACAAACAAATCATCTAGAATCTCGCGTTTCTCTTCGTTGAGAAAAAGATTCAACAAATCGCAATCTATACCCATATTGACACAGAAGGAAGTAAGATCCTGCTCATTTTCTAATACGTTGATGAGAGATATCAAATCCCTCAGTCTTTATAATTCTCTTTCTAATGCTTCGGATTCCCATTTCCATTGAAAAATATAATAGTGACTCCCCCTCTCTCTTAGAAGTATTTCATCCGAATCAATCTCTTCTTCCTGTAACCCGTAATCCGTGCCTAATCTCTGAAATCTTTCATTTGGGGTAGCGGGAACCCTCTCCCACAAAATAGAAGTCCCAGGTACAAATTTCGATCTTGTTTCGTATACATCCTTTGCTTCCGCGGGATCCGGAATTACCCACAACACCAAATCGGATTTCGGATTCAACTCACGTTCCGGATCAAGTATTCGTGGATGAGAAATTCCCTTCCCTGCAATAAGTTCTCTGATACGATTCCCTAAACGAGTTTCCCTTATCGCCGCATTCCACCCCGCCGGAAATTTTTGTATATCTACATCTCGTGAGGAATCAATAAAACTATGTAACAAATAACTGTATTTACGACGTTTATTGATATTTCTCACTCGATCTCTGAGGAAAGGGGTTTCAGTATATATGGAATAATCGTTTTGTCTATCACGAAATACATATTCATGCTCGGCGAGAAAACTTCCCCCGATGCTTCTGAATCCATATAAATTTTCGATGTCCGATCTCCATCTCTTCGGTGCAATTTTTTGCCATAACTCCAATGACAGGTTGTACTTGTCGGGACAGCCTAACAAACTCCCCAAATCATTTGCATTCAATTCCCAAAGTTGTTTGGAAAGTCCCCGCATCGTAGCAAAATTATTAATATGTTCATCGATACCATACCCACGTACAATCCCGCCAGTTCTGTCATCGGGACATCCCACGGAATCGCTCTTTCCCCCGTCATGTTTACCGCCATCAAAAAATTCTGGGGTTTCCCCTCCCCCTTTCGGATAACAACCATGATCACCGCGCGGATAATTCCAATCTTCCGAAGCATCATCCAGATTCTCATTATCCTTACATCCCTTCCGGTTATCGAGATACCCCGCATCCTTGCTATCTTCCGCAATTTCCATCAAAGAATCCAAATCCAGGTTGTTTTTCATGCTTACATGCCACAGAATGTCGTGAATGTGCGCCTGAGACGGTAATCCTATAGATTGATTATCGATAACTCGCGGTATTCCCTCCCTAATTCCGGAAATAGCTAGAATTGGGTGGTTTGCATCCCCATGAACCCCACCAACTTGATTCGTCACTTTCACCAGTTGCACCCGAAATCTAGCAAAATTGTCGAGATAATGAGCAAAAGCTCTATTGACTCTTCGAAATAATCCCGCTACTAGTAGAAGATACTTCTCAAACAATTCTGCGACCGATATGCGGGATCTCAAATAAATTCCCTGAATATTGACTAATTTCGTTTGGAATCTCAAAGAACTAGTCAGATTTGTATTAATTAGTCTGTCATCTATTCCCGGTTTACTAAAACGGAGTGATTTGGTGCTACGCCCACCCCCGCCAACCCCTTCGGTTAACAGATTTCTGAATGCATGCATGTCTGATTCGGGTTCGGATTTGGATCCACCAACGGTATCTTTTACTGGTTCATCATCGGTACCCGCAAAGTATCGGGATTTATTATCAATGGGAATTGATGTTTCATCTATTCCACCAGTACCTGGTTCACCGTGTGACGGCCCCTCTTTCCACCCGGTCCCTGTATCATTTGGAATATCTCCCCCAACAAAATCGGTTCCACTCCAATTCTCCCAAATCCCTTCAATTTTACGAAGGAAATTCAATTTCCCCAATGGAAACCTTGCGGATACACCCAATTTGGAGTAGAGACGACGCATTTGCCTAGTCCGCAATGCGAGACTACGTCTCAAAATTCTCATCAATTTCTTCCGGATAGGTTTCCAGAAGGAGGGATCTTTCTTAATAGTTCCAAAAGGTACATCTGTTTGGAATCCCCAAGCTGTTAAATAGCTAGATGGAGATTTTCCTCGCCTCAATCTATTTTTTCTCCCCGATTCCCGAGTCTTGAGATACCTGGGATTCATATCATTTTCCAAAATGGTTGGGCGCCTCCTCCCGCGAGTACGCCAAGGCTTCAACCGGAAAGGATACAAAATCTTTATCTGAAGACCCTCCTTCAACCAACGACCGGGTAAACGAGTGTGTGAGAATCCCTCGCCGTCGTAGGTGCATTTGATGTGGGATTCTTTGCGCCACTCACTCCAATCCTCATCCCATTCGGGAGCTTGAAAAAATAAAATACGACCGAAATTCTTGAGTGTTATCAATACAGGCAGTTTCACATATTTCCGAAGAGTCGATTGCATAACCAATAATAAACCCCGCCCCGTGTGGATGGAACTCACATCGAACCTAGCTGCTATAGCTGGGCGGTCGGATTTCGCTCGCTCCCCCTCTCTCGAGGATGAAAGAGATATTAGTTCCTGTTCGGGTTGGGTACTAGTTTCTCTCCTCGCGTCACCGGCCGATTCCTCAAAATCTACACCAGTTAATTCTCCGGCAGGAAATCGAAACGGAGTGGGTAGTTCCATTAATCTAAAGAAGAGAGGTGAATGTGCCTTATCTTGAAATACTTCCCAAACCAGTGTCTTACGTCTTCTGGAGCGCATAGAGCCTTTTATAGGTTTCCGACGAAAATCAGAGCTTTTTGCAAAACGTTTGACCAGTCTGCGTGTTTTCAGCCGCGTCTTCCCGACGCTGATTGCTAAATTTTTTAACTTTCTGTTACGAATATCAGTTGACCCACCCGCGACATCGAACCTATTATCATATATTAAGTGAGTATTGCGGGCCAATTCCTCCGACAGTTCCTCAATCTCGAGGATCGAACGTATTTTTTGTTTTGAAGAGTCAAGTCTTTCCCCACCAATTAGAGGTACGTCTAGCAAGCGGATCCAATCGAAGGCACCACAATCATCTCTGAGATAGGTGAAGAATAAAGCTAACTCTGTCGGAGATGAAGAAAATTTGAAGACTTGATCCCAAGTTACGGGGGTGGAATCACCCTTCGAAACTGAATAGTTTGTTTCTCCCACAACATCTTCAATCACGGCATCATCCGGTGTTTCGAACATGAAAATAAATATTTGCAAAGCATTTTTAGGTAATGCTTCCCGGGGAAGAGGAATCTCATTGCTTCTCAACTCTTTATACCTGATAGACACCCAATCCCGAATCTTATTACCGGAATTCAATTCATTGGCATACTCGTTGTTGTCAACCGCTTGCGATGCCAATGAATCAGACAGTATCCAGAATGAATCCGAGTTTGGAATCCTAGCACGACATGAATTATTCAAAAATGGATCATAAATCTTAGGTAATTCACCTCCGTTATCAGCCAATCCGGTCCTTCTTTCCATCGCTTTCCAGAAGATAGGCTCGGTGTCTAGGAATCGAATTCGGTCCTTTAACTCATTATTCAAATCCTTGTTTTTCCTGAATTGGTTCAAAATCCAGTCTTCATGCAGATGATGAGCTGGAAGTGGCATATCCGAATCCTCTAACGAGGTTCCTAACTGGTCTCCAAAGATCGACAAACTGGGTAACGCCGTGAGAGCCAACCGCTGTTTTCCACTAGTCAAACATTTGCTGAAAAAGTGATTTGATACTTGCTTCTTCACTAAGCTATCGCCGCCGAATCGGCTATTCTCTATATATCGTAAAGGACGATTTGGTTTGTATGGGTCGAACAAGGACGTGGGCCACGACTTGAAAATCCATAGCATCGAATCTGACAACTCCCGGAGATTGTTATCGAGCAAGACAAGTTCGTCTTCAAAATTCTTGGTGAAGAGAGGTACTGGAGCCTTACCCAAATAAACCAGTACATTAATGAGAACAACAATACTAAAAGTTTTGTAAATGACGCGTTTCATCAGCAGGTAGAGTATGGGTGAATCATATTCTACGCGAACCAGAAGTAATCTGGACAAGTAGCTGAATGACATATGACCGAGTGACCAACCCACGAAACTACTAATCAGAAATGTTATGTTGTTGCTATATCGAAAAATAAATAGGTGAATTGGTCTCGCCAATACGGGACTTGGTAAAAGAATTGGATTTAAAATCTGGAAAATGAAACTATCCAAGAATATATTACCGATTCGAAAGTCACTGAGTGAATTGGTCGGACGTAGAGTTCGATAATCCGGTAAATCCTTGGTTCGGAACCAGTAAAATAACATGTATGGTACTATTGGGACAGTTACAACATGTGGTTTCACTATCAATGCATATAGAGGTGAACAGAATATTGACAGAAATATTAGTAGCTATCCCATCATCAAACCACTCAAAGCGACGGTACCACTAAGATTCCCTCCCAAAAGAAAAGCTCTTATGGATAGTATTTGGGAGGGTCCAACGGGTAATGTTGTTAGTAATCCATAATATAGTCCGAATATTATAGGTGGACCTGCCACCTTCACCCGAGTAAGCAGCGAAACCTGCAGTAGATACAACGACATTTGAACGCTTTCTACGTTCATAATTATTTCCTTCCCATATTTTTCAGTTTTTTTTTTTTCCCGTAGAGTGCCGGCAACCTCTCCGTACCACTCCCGTAGCTAGCACAGCAACTCCTTCGGAAAGGAGTCGATGGATTTCTTAATCATGAGGAGACAGAATCCCATGATTAAGAATTTGGAGACGTCTCTATGCATTTCCCTCAATGGTCACTTCCCGTCACCCAATAATTCTATAATTTAGTGATTTGTTACCATCTGCTTCGACAGGTTACTCCAACCCAGACGCCCCGGATTATTATTACGCCGTAGGGGACGAGTAACAAGTTCAAGCACATCCCTCGCATTAGTGGATCCATGGATTTGGGCAAAGGTGAACTCGACAGACCATTTTGTATCAATACCTCTTGCTTCTAAAGGATTGGCATGAGCCATTCCAGTAATTGCTGAATCAGGTTTTAATTCATGCATACGCTGTATCTGGTTATAATTATCCGGTTTTTCCACGATCCGTGGCATGAGTGTACCCATCTCTTTGCAAGTATCTCGTGAGAAAGATGGCTCGGCAGCTTGATATCGTTTATCCATGTAGGGAATACCTGTTTCGTAGACAACCATTCCGCAGCGAATTGGGAATCTTGCTATAGAAATTTCTGATAGATTATCTCCCGTAAAAGATATAGATTTACCAGCTGCTATCTCAAGATAGTCTCTCAGACTCTTCCATATCTCATCCTCCCTCTCCTTCAAACCCTGAGGTTCCATATTAAAGGCGGAACAAATCTTTTCTATCCAAGCACGCGTCCCATCAGGACCAATAGGAAAAGGTGCTCCAATTAACTGGCATTTACGACGCCGCATCAGAGTCGTCGCTGTACGGCTCAGAGAGGGATTCACGCCGCAAACATACACTCCCTTGCCTAATGATGGAAGTTCAGTATATCTCTGGGAGGGTAACCACCCCGATACCTGAATGGATTGACGTTTCGATTCCGGATTCGGTTGAGAAGCTACAGTTGAAGTTAGAGATCCAAAAAGAACTGAAGCATGATTCTTTAATTTCCGTCCCTCCGGATTAGCCCCCCCCGCTTCCGTCGTCGCAGTGTCAACACCCCCAACTAAATCCTGTTTCTGTTCGTGTCTAGATATGTCAAATTCCGGACACCGATGCGTCGTGGCAGCTGATACAGTATCCTCTCCCTGAGTAAAAGCATAATCCGATCCATTGGCCCGCGCAACTACAATTGGTACTCCAAGTTCGTTTTCTAGCTTGGGTGCTATGCCTTCTAGGTCCGTCTTTGTTATTTCCGTGGTACATGTGCCAATCCAAATAATGACACTAGGGTTTCTATCTCGTTTTATTTGGATACAAATTCTCTCCAATTCCCCTTGATCATTTAATTGGGCCGAGACGTCCCCCTCTTCCGACTCTGCCATTGCATAACGAGGTTCCGCAAGGATCGTAACTCCAAGAGCGTTCTGTAAGAAATAACCACAAGTCTTTGTACCTACCACTGGGGAAAAGCTGTCTTCGATCTTTTGATATAACCAAGCCACACAACTAATGGGGCAAGAAGTGTGATAATTTCCGGTTTCACATTCAAAAGTGAGAGTTTCGGGAGTCTTCGTGAAAGGGTTTCCTCAGAAAGGGTACACATACAAGAAATTTGCAGTTTCGGTTTCGAATCATCGTAAAATCAAGCAGAATATCCTGTTGAGTTTGCTGGGCATTCCTCTGCCCCCCACCATCGGGATTCAGATAGAAATCGGAGAGCAGACTGAATAATTCTCTATCTGGAATTTCCCTTGGCACAACCCCTTCTGGTCGAGACAATATCTGATCCGCCACATTGGGATGGAAATCACAAACATAATTGAGATCTGATTGACATTCAGCCGTTTCAAACAATGTTTTCCCCTTCACCCTCGAGACCCGAATGTCCTCAATGAGAGGCAACACTTCCAGCACAGGCATCGGGCAGGCTTCTACATGTTTATCAATGAGATCTCTCCTAGATGTCCGATTCCCCACCAAACCTGCTAATCGCAATGGGTGGGTATGTGCCTTCTCCCTAACCGACGCAGCAATACGATTTGCTGCAAAAGGGGCATCGAATCCATTATCCGTGATAATAATGCAATAATCCGCATGATTCGATGGAGCGGCAAAACCTCCACGGACTACGTCCCCTAAAACGTCGAATAGAGTAGTATCATATTCATAAGAAGCATTCGATTCTTTCGATGATTTAACCGTTTCTCCCACTACGTATCCCCCACAACCAGCTCCCGCAGGTGGTCCCCCTGCTTCAACACGATCCACTCCGCCATAACCCTTATAAATGACATCCTCAGGCCACACATCTTCATAGTGGTAATCCTTCGATTGCAAAGTGTCTATAATGGTAGGTATCAAGAATCCCGTGGGGGTGAAAGTACTATCATGTTTCGGATCACATCCAATTTGCAATACCCGTTTTCCGCGTCTCGCCAAAGCTATTGATATATTACAACTTGTTGTTGACTTACCAATTCCACCCTTTCCATAAACTGCTACTTTCGTTTCGCAAAGCTCCGATTCATTTTCTTCATCCCGACTATCCCCCACTTCCCCCCCCCTCCCCCTCACGTTCTCTTTCCCTTTTTTCTTCATTTTTCACCCCTTATCCATACTTTCCCCCCGTAGACTCATTCATTCCATTTATGGATTCAAGTTTATGGATCCTCCACCCGCCTGCAATTATTGATATCGATACGGATCGTGGGGTTCCATGGGCGGGAGAGTATCTTCTTATTCATTCGGATTGATGATTGGTATTATTCTACTGCTAACTGCCTTCGTTTCTCTTGTCTCCTAAGAGTTTTTTTCTTCTCCTTTCCAAGATATTCCTTATACCTCTATAAGTATCCTGTGACTATTCTACTATGTTTTCCGGAAAAGGAGAAATAGAAACTAGTGATTGGTGATCGATCGATATGCATCTTGGGGTTGGGGGGGGGCGATCAATCACGACCAAGATCAACCATGACCGAGATCTTCCACACCAGCCCCCCCCCCGATTCGTAGGCTCTATCCGAGAAGGCAAAAGGGATTGCTATCATTACTGCTTCTTCCTATAATGAGAGTTAGGGTGTACGCGAGGTTCATGAAGTCTCGAAGAAAGCTTTGGGTCTTCGAGTGGTTAACGTCTTGCAGATCAAGGGGCGGCTCAAGGAACAAGAGTCTCTGGAAGTATATGGGATTGAATCATCTGCCACTTTCCTCGGTAGCTCAGCGGTAGAGCGGTCGGCTGTTAACCGATTGGTCGTAGGTTCAAATCCCACCCGGGGAGATTCATCCATTTCCAGTAGGATAGAAGATAGTCTAGATGATGTACCTCCCTTCAATAGGGATAATACTTCACTTACGTCAGGGGAGGGGGAGGTACCTCCTCATAATATATATCGTAGAAACCGATAGTATCTTTGAAGATTTACATTATCCACATTCGAGATTCTCAGTAATGAGGTAGTTCTCCCACACCCGTATGCCGAATCGGGACTATAACCATATAGTCGATCAACCGATAGAGGATTCAATATCATGCCTATTTTAAGCTCTAATAATGGATAGAAGACTCCATACCCTCCCTTCTCTTGGCCAATCTAATGCTTCTAAGGATCCGAGTCTAGCGTCGCTTCTTCGAGAATCCCTACTCCAGAGTACTGAATGGTTGGGATAAGCAAATCAATCAATCTTTGTTTTGTCCTCGTCGGAGTCTAGATGTATCGAAGGCTTCTACTCGCTCGACTTGTTACTAGATTGTAAAACCGGAGATTCCACCCCCGGGAATTCTTCCCGATGGGGTTCCCCCCACAGGGGGGGATGTTCTGTCGGTGGGATCCGTGACAATACCCCGTTCCGGAGTCCCAATCGGGACTATTCCCAACGGGGAATTCAACTCGAGGGGGAACCAATGAATTACTTGTAGAAGCTACTGCTGGAGACTACTAAATATCAGGCTTACTATACGAAAGAGTCAGGTCATATATCATTCCGTTTTGGCGAGAGAGTCATGCCTTTGCGAAGGATCAAGTCCCACAGCTTCAGCTCTGCGTCCGCGCCCGGAATCACAATCTTTGCTTGCCTACTTACCACTGAGAGGGAAGGGACGTTTAGGGATGATTTTGGGCGAGGAGGGATTCGAACCCCCGACACCGTGGTTCGTAGCCACGTGCTCTAATCCCCTGAGCTACAGGCCCCGTCTCCACTGGATCTGTTCCAGGAACCCCTTCTAGGATGGACTGGAATAGAAGCAACCCCTCCTCTCCCCATCCATTCCGATTTAGAAAGATGCGG